>NC_041342.1:15713213-15790713 GCF_004354835.1 Perca flavescens
TGTGAGTGAATAATTGTACTGTACCAATGGTTGTCCTATGTGCGTTTGTGTGGGAGAACCCAGATGGGATATCAGGTAAACTGTTCTCAGTTTAATACTGCACTGATATTAAGTACAGTATATTTAAGGCATGCTATGGCTGTGTTGGCCAGGCCTACTGGATCACATGCACCTTTGTGTTTGTTACATTACCTGCAGACTTATTAAGATTAAGTAAAAACTGACAATTGTAACACTAACACTTTGGAACACCTTGTATTGCTTATAAAATTTCTCCTCGATGGTAGTCTGCACATATTTTTTTCTTCCTCTTTAATTCAAGGAAACTAAGCTGTGAAGTTGATATCCCGGAACTGTCCGGATGGGAAAGAATCACATCCATCGAGTTGTCTCTGGCTTTAGCTAATATGTATTGCAACCATACCTACTTCACTTCCCTTTAAATAAAGCACCAGCATCATGTTTTAACTGACTTTTGCAAATATAATAAAAAGACAGTATTCCATAAGAGGCTTAAATAGGGCTGGGCAATATTAATTTGTCAATCATCATGTATTCTACTATACCGGGCTGTGTGTCGCTTTAATATATTTGTGTTTGAAGCAGTAAGTGTTACTACTTTCTGGCAATATTGGATTTCAATCAGTGTGATGAGTTAATTTTAATCTTAGGTTGGTATAATTTGTCAGGTTAGCCAAAAACAGACATTTGTGTCTAGCTTAGACATGACTATTTAAATATTAATCTGCCAATTTTCTTAATTTTAGTCTGTAACACGTCACAAAATAGTGAACCATACCAACAGTCCCAAAACAAAGATATTCGGTTAACTCTAATTTAAGACAAGTAACGGCTGCATTTTTTTTTTTTTTTTACATTCCAGAAGCTGGAACTTTTATGATTCATTATAATATTCATTTTCTGTCCACCTATTGTTTCAGCTCGTCTGGTTATTGTACCTATTCATTTCTCAAAGTCTTGGTTCTCCAAATAGGCTTTATTATAAAAGAAATCCTTGATAAAACAATCAACACTTTCAAATAACAAGAAACAAATGTATTAACTGTTTCGAGAAGATTGGGGAAGAGGCCTTAAGAACACATCACAACACTAAACAAAAATGTAAAAGATACAATATTTGAAAAAAAATATGACAAAACCTGACAACACAAGCTCAAGAAAAGCAAAGTAAGCCTACTTCCAGTTTTAACAGACTATGTTTTTAGAGGCAAAAAGCATACGGGTACTTTAAAGCAATGTGACTATGTCATCGGGCAAACTCCCTGCAAAAAATGACAATTCTGCATTGTACATTTGCAAAAAGAGTTGACGAGTCTTCTGTGTGAAAAATCCATACATTTGACGCTCACTTCACATTTTAGATTTACCCCAGTGCAGAAAAAAGTCGTAACATGTTCACAACCAAAACAGAGGGATAATGACAGACAGAGGGACAGACTACTCAATCGCTGACATCCATGTCCTCCTCATGGTGATCGTCGGCTCCATTAACTTTGGCCTGCTTCACAGGCCGCGCTGTGCCGTTGCCTTCTACAGACTGAGGAGACAAAGCAGAGTCGTCAGAATCCTTCCTGTCCTCCCTCTCTTTCGCGCTGTCATAGCCTTGTTCTTCCTCATCGTAATCCCTGGTGATCTGTGAAAGCAAACCAATGGATGTGACATTTTAAAAGCATAAACAGTCCCGGTCTGGTTAACATCTGAACAGCAATACTCACGGTAAGTGTGTGAGAATGAAGACTTGTTAAATATACTATACTGACCTTGACATCTCCTTTCTCCCCGTCCGATTTCCGCTCGCCCTCCCGTTCCCGTTCCTTGTCTTTACTTTTCTTTTTCTTGCTGGTGGAGCGTTCACGTTGCTCGCGACTGTGATCTTTATCACTCTTGCGGTCCCTGTCCCTTTCCTTATCCCTTTTCTTTTCTTTCTTGTGTCTGGAGGGAGGAGAGGAAAAGTCAGTTGTGCCATGAAATGCCATGGATGTGCCCACACAAAGGATTTTAAGTTTATTTGGTCTGGACCAAAGAAATAAATACAGATTGCTTTTAGTTCTGATTCGGTAAAAAAAAAAAAAAGAAAAATAGCAAAATGGGCGTGCAGTGTTAAGGCTGTCTTTTTATCCACAAATATTTCACATCAAATCACCAACCTTCGAGGAGATGGAGTCCTCTTTTTAGGAGACTTCTTAGGAGGAGATCGGCTGGGGCTTCGACTTCTCCGGCGTCTCCTGCGTAGCAGAACATTACTAAAAGGCTGAGTACTTGAAAACTGAGAATTTGGTGACTGCTGTATAAAATTATATACTTTCAATCGACTTCTATCTGAGCACAAGAGATCCTTTGTTGTACTCACCGGTCCTCACTGCGGGACCTCCTTGCTGTGCTGTAGCTTTTAGGTGGTGTTTTGGATCTTCTTCTCCCTGAATCGTCTTTCTTTCTATCTCTGTAGATACATTTGATGTAAGAAATTGGATTTAAGATCTCAGACAACCTCAAATAATAGTTAAAGATGTAAATCTTTAACTATTATTTGCGTAAAGTAGGCTTAAAGGCAAGCATTTATTACAGTTAACCCACCTGGATCTGCTTGGAGATAGCCTGATTTGGTCTTTGCCGTCGGTGTGTCTCCTGCTGCGAGGGCTTTTGGAGCGCCTCCTGCTTCTGGAGTTTGACGGTCGCCTTGATCTGCTTCTGGTTCGCCTGCAACCAGACATTTAGACCATTTAAATTTAATTTAACTATTCTTAAAATAACAAAAAGCTTCTCCATCTCGACTCCTCAGATAATTATCCGTAATTATCACCTGTGTCTTGAACGTGATCTGGATTTCCTCTTCCTGGACCTGGACCTTGTCCGAGAGCGCTTCTTTTTGCTCTCCTTATCTGCGAGACAGAAAAACCAGAAATTGCTTAGTATTGTCGAGGTACAAAGGACCTTGTGTAACCCTGCAATACACACAGACAGACATGATTGTAGACCACAAAGTCAACATCCTGTTAAGAAAAGTCCTCCAAATGTTTGTACACTCACTTCCAGGTTCAATTGCAGCAGAAATGAGCGACTGGGCCTCTCTGACTCTCTTCATGGCCTCTTCGATTTCTCGATTAGATGCGTCAGCCTTCAGGCTCGCACTCATATTTAAGCCTGCAGCCAAAGGATTCATCCTGAACAAAAGGATGTTAATTAGTTGAACACATCCATTTCCTTACTCAAAAATGTTTTGCCTGAATGCAGTTTTATAAACCAAAGGAGCTTATTTATATCGACTTACTTTGGATCGGTCATGAACTTTAACAGCTGATCAGCAGCCTGTAAAAAAACAGTGGGAAGAAGGGTAAATGTTTGTCTAGTTTGTCTAATCAAATACAGTATACTGCATATTTAACTTCACAACTTTTGGAAGACATTTACAGTGTCATTCAACAAAACCTCTCACCTGGGGATTCATGTTGTGTCCTGGGAATCCAAACGCAGCCATTGCATCCATGTTCGGAATACCGAACGGGTTCCCTCCCATCTGGAATAGAATCGCATACAAGAAACCACAAACAAGCATGTAAAGGCACTTTTGTCATGACAGCCATATTGTTGATGTTCATGTACTGAAGAATGCATTTTTAAACTTTTAAGCTAACATGGACGAGAAGTCCTCAAAGTAACTGAGCAAACTCCATCTGCTAATGAAGACCATGTGATATGATCAAAAGCTCCAGAAATGCTACCAAATGGACTTTGAGGTGAGATTGTTTGGTCAAATAAAAATAACAGTTTATCTGTAGATCATAATCTGATGCGGCAGGGCAATACTGCTTCTGCATGCCAACAGCAAATAAAATGTTTTTTTTTTTTTTTTCAATTAACTAAAGCGTGATTTTATGGGGTTTTTTAAAAAAAAAAAATTTTAAAGGCAAATTCGGAGAATTTGAAGTCTTACAGGATTGGACATGGGATTTGGCGTTGGAAGAAGTCCTCCCCCTGGCATCATTCCTGCAACAGCATTTGCTGGCGCCAACAGTGACAAAGCTTTAGCCTCATCTGGAATAGAGCCTACAGGAAAATAAAAAAACAGCATTAGGAGAGAACATCATCTTCACATACATCAACTATAGAGAAGACACTTTGGAAAAGACAAAGAAAAAAAAAAAAAGTCTTCACACTGCAATTCCTCAAATTAGGTTCAACAAAATGGTTACCTTACAGATCAGAGAAGAGTTCCTTTAATTCAACATAATCATTGCAGTGACATAACTATTGCTGGAATATATCACACTACTCCAATGAACACTGCCAAGAATATATCACCTGAACGTGTTTTTTAAGTCATGAACCAAACGTTAGCAAGCACAGCTGCTTCTCCAGTTGGGTGAGCCCTCAATTTTCATTAAGACGTTTACTCAAACAAGCGACTCACGCTGGCGGCTTCGCTACTAAAAGCACACAGAGAAAAATCGAGATACACACAACAGAGAGAATTTTAGGGATTTGGCAAGAACACTATACAAGCTATTAGTGTTTACTTACCAAAAACACAAATGTCAGAGCATATAGTGGTATGTACTAAATGACAATAGCAGAATTCAGGGTGGGTAGCGTGTCTGCTTTACATCATTATTCTAGTATCCTTACCTGCCACTGCATCAATCAAACAAACCTAGGCAGAGGACTGGTTTGATTAACCTGCGCTACCACAGTCCAATTAAAAAATAATTGTTCATATTTATTTGCAATATGACACTGATTGTTGGCCAAATTTAACAAATAAACACCTTATAATCATTTCACAATAAATCCACCCCCAATAAAACTCTTTCACAAAAGGACATGACTTAAATACGGACACACAATGACAACATTCACGTAAAAAAAAAAGCACACTGAAGAGAGAGAAATTGCTGCAGGACACAAAACTGTTGGATGGTATTTTCAGCAGGGCCTGGTATACAGGACTGGCTGAGCCAGGAAAAAGAACTGTAAAACACAACAACAAAAGAAGACGACTGTTAAAGAGAATATATTTTACCAACACAGTGTCATGTCGGGTGGGCATCTTAAGACAACTTATGATGAGATGTAGTACTGCTATTATATAAAATAACCAATCATTGACTAGTGTTCCTTTGTTAAGTCACACAATTAACTGCTCTTATATGGGTGAGTATGTGTAGTGTCAGTTGCCTGGGCATTGTGGTTTTTGCACCCAAGTAATTATTAACACTCAGTATCTTTGTATAGGCTTTTACCACTAAACCCAACTAATGTATTGTATTTCAAAGCTTTCTCCTTTCAAGAGTTAATTTTCACATTTTTATAGATAAGGTTGGCGATATTATATTTTTGGTTATTGTCAACAATGCTTTCTGCGGCGTCCAGGTAGCTCACCTGGTAGAGTGTGCGCCCCATATACTAAGGCTTGCTGCATGTCGCGCCCTCTATCTTCCCCCTTTTCTGTCAATCTTCAACTTTACTATTAAATTAAGGCAAAAAAGCCCCCCAAAAATAATCTAAAACAATACTTTCTGCTCTCTGCCACAATCCCATTTGTTACCACTGAAATAACAAGTGACAAATATATAATTTCATTTTCATAAAAGACTAAAACAACTGAGAGCTGTAGTTTTCAGCAAAGGTTTTCATACAGAAGTAAATAGTACAGTTGTTGGGGACTATTTTTAGTGGTGGGTGTGTGTAGCGTGTTTTAGCGAGTATTCATGGCTGCAGTGCGGTGCCTGAAAATAAACTACAGTGCCTGCTTTCATCATAATGAACAATAAAAGTCACCCTGTGCAACAGTGTGGCTCACTGATGTGCTGTAAATTGTTTTTGGTCAATGATGGTCTTTTCAGGGGATTGGTTGACATCAAAAAATGAAGAATATTGCCAGCCTTATCTGTTAAGGAACAATGCTTTAGCCATAAAATGGCTAAGAAGCCGTTCCAAAATGTTGCAAAACAATGCAAAATGAGCACTGGTTTAGGCTACGTCCCCGATATCTGACCTTTTGCTCTAAACTAAACCACCTAGAAAAGATTAATTAGACAGAAGGAAAGAGAAAGAGAAGGCAGAGAAAGAATAGAGGACACAAAAAAGAGTGGGGTGGGACTTGAATGCTTGCTGGCCTTTGAAAATGTCTACAATCCCCTGTTGGCAGGCAGAGGACCACTTTCAGCCATCAACGAGGGGGCTGCTTTTGCCTTCTTCACTACAAAAATCACACACACACACATACACACACACAAATAACAGAGAGAAGTTTAACAGTGGATAGTCCAATATGGGGGAGAAAATAAAATGCATATGGTTAGGAGTATTAACAACTTCACTTCACTGCGGCGCCGACAGCTTGGGATTGTTCAACTCCTAGTCTGTGAAGCAGATTTTGGTATACTGCGCTTTCTAAATGCAGGACAAATTATTGTTTTAGGCAGAGACATACTGCTTGATATGCATTTGCCCAAATAAATACAATCCAGTTTATCAAAAGAATTGCATTGTTGTGGTAAAACAGATTTGGGATGTGCTACCACAGTATATCAAAAAATCTGACAATACAGGTCTGCTTTAAGCACTTCTTATATACAATGGGAGGGAATGGCATTACCAGTATCATTGAAAGTATCTTAAAAGCTTATATAAACAGGCCAAGGTGAGCTGACTTGTGCAATTCACAAATGGGACAAATATATCCTTTTTACTCTTTAACATTTTCACTATTCATGCCATTCAATCAACAAGAACCACTCATACGTGGAAATAATGATGTGACGACAAACCTTCAGCAAATGGGACCACAATCAATGCTCTGTCCACAAACACGGTGTTTGTCAGATGTTGAGACACTCCAACAGACTCTGGCTCCTGGAACTTCACAAAGCACACCCGTGATGTCACCGGCATCTGAGAATCACTATTGAGGAAGTCACAAATAATACATTAAAAATAGCATAAAATTGCAACAATCATCTAAACAATGCATTTAGTTGCATCCTGTCTTTTAACAACGTAATGGGGTCCAATCATACCCACCTGCATTGATGTGTGGATTTGGCATATTCACAATTTAAATGTGATATAGCATTCAGTACATCCCTCAAAACAGCATCCACACACAATACTGCCATAATTATAACAATTTAGTACTATGGACATTAGGCAGGTTTTGAGCCTTTGCAGCAATGTCTCCCTCAAAACAAAATGTCCTATCAAGACAACTTCTCTGCTCCCAATTGTCCCCGTTTTCAAAAGACAAGACAAAACAAGATGCATTGTCCAGTACCGTTATGAATACATTTCTCTATGTCTCTCCAAAAAAAAAGATGAAGAGGGGCAGTAACAAAACAAAGGTATAACCATTTCCGGCTCAGCTGCAAGGGAAAATGAGGTTATGTTGATGATAGTAAGTCAACATTGTGACGTTGTACGGCTGAATCAAGTCAGACAAAATATTGAGACAGTAGAAAACAATAGTTTCAAAATGACTTGTCTCACCGTGAGTATGCTGATTTTCGTTTTTATTATATAAATTAGTTCACATTCATATTTTCTCTATGCTGGGAGGAAGAACGTACATTTTCACTATTTTAAAAAACCTAACAAAACGTTGCAACCCAAATAACGTTAGCATTAGACGTGTTATGTTCGTTGCCCCATTTAACATTTACTTTAATATTTTAATTGACCCTTCATTACTAAGTTAGCTACACTTTACGCGTGTAAGATCAACAAGTCAAATTAAGATGAACGTGAATGTAACATTAGCTAGCTAGCTGGTGTCAGCCAAGTTACGTAATGTTAGCTAGCTATAACGTTATTAGGTTAGCTAGTTAGTTAGCTACAATTCTGGTTAGCATGTTAGGCCCACATTTTCGTTCTAAAAAGTGAACCAATTTAGAGAACCTTCCAGCTAATCTGTTACTTTATTGTCATTTAAGTAGCTAGCTACATCACCAGATAGTCAACTCACTCTGGTGGAAATAACTTCAGTTCTTCGATGGTTCCCAAAAAACCGAACAGTGTTCTCATCTGCTCCGATGTTGTGCTTGGCGACACATTCGTCACCTGGACCACTTTCGTGGTGTAATTCATTTTCCAGACTAAAACCGTTCAAACAACACCACTACCGTTAACCACTAAACTTTAATTAAAGTCACGGTTATCTACTGGTTATTAAAACAACTGGCTCGTAGGTTTTTAGCGGGTTAGATGTTAGATTGACTCTCGTTACGTCAACAGATCGTAGCATGTCGCCGCCATATTGTAATTTCCGAACGAAGTGCGCATGCGACTAGTTCTTGATCTCGGTTGCTGTGAAAAAAACGCTTATACTTTCATTAAAACATCACAGGTTATTGGGTTTCTAATTAATGCCGCCTCCTCTTATATCGATCGATCTAATATTAGTCGTGCACACCAGCGCACGCGACACTAATACTATGTTGTTGGAAAAGTTGGAAAAGTTGCAACCTGCAATCAACCAACAGAGGTCTCCCTTTCCTTTTAATAACAAGGATGTGGTAACTGAGGTACGGGCATAGACATTAGGGTACGGGTCATTGACATATATTGTTGGGGAGGTTGCTATGGTTATATTTCCTTTTCATTCATTTTTTTTTCTTCTGATAACCTCTGCAACTACAAATTGTGACTGTACCAAACATAATGTCACCCATTCTAGTTATTATAGATAGATAGATAGAGAGATAGATAGAGAGATAGAGAGATAGATGGATACTCTTCATAACTTCCATGACAGATGGATCTGTAAATCTATACTCTTCATAACTTCCATTCCATGCACAATTGAGCAACCTCTATGAGGAGGACCATGTGAAACTAGGTTACAATTGGCCGAAAGATGGGTGTCTGATTTGGGGTGACAGACCTCTGACTGAACCTCTGTCACTCTCACTGGGTAATATTCAATAACTGACCATTTCTTTTGAATAGATTATCATAAAACATGTATATGGGCTTTTGCTAATTAAGGGCAGTCCGCATGTGTCGGCTGGGGGAGCCAAGTCACAACCCCAGTTGCTTCTGGTGAAACTTTCCCTACTAATGGTGTTTTTTCCCAGGAGGAACAATGCAGCGTTTGTCACCAAACTATATCGAGCATAATCCCTGTATACCTGGATTATAGTTGCACTGAGATAAGCAAGTTAAGGCATTTTCAGTTCAGACCAAAGAACTGGCCACGTTTCATCAGTATTATTTATTACGTTACATTGTAATAAAACCAGTGAAGTTCACTGTTATTGTTGTTTCACAATAGACCCTCATTCTATTACTGTACTATCTCAGAAAACCATTACTTAATCTAAAATAAAGTGGTGGTACTTGAGTCTCAATCCCAATGTTCCTATAAATTCACTTTTAATGTCTATATTCTGAATTACTGACCTTAAAATCCACATTCACTTCTGTTTACTTGCACCACGTTTTTCGTAGCCCTACACATTGCATCAATACTCTGAAATATTCTGCACAGTATGACTCAGTGTAACAATATCGTAAAGCACAACAATAGATACAATTGGAAAATCACATGCACAATTGCAACACATTTGCCAATTCTGTGCAATAAATATTCTCTGTCATAAATCCGGTTTAAGAGGGGTGGCCATTGAGTCACCCAGCAGAGGATATTGGCACAAAGGGACTCTTGTTCACGGTGGGACATGATTGGCCTGGAGAAAGGTTTACAGAAGATTTTCAGTGACGGTGAGGGGGTCGAGACAGATAAATACCCCCAAATCCACTGGGAGACCAGAGACATCCAGTTCACAAGGAACCAGAGGTTTTCTTAAGACTTTGCTTTGTGTGGTGCCACAAGCAGAAAACATGGTCAGCCGGTAAGTTTCTGATTAATTATTCCATCTGTAATTGTTCTTAATTTCATATTGATTCCCAAAAGGTAATAAGTGGGGACAACATGTTTGAAAACTAGCTTAATCAGTGATGGGTTTTGCTTTTATTTGAAAAGTGCTATAATGTTATTTAGCTCTTCTATATACATTCTTGGTCCTGTGACTTTTACCCAGTCACTCGAATGGTCAGTGTGTCTGCAGCTGATTAAGCTCGTGAAGGATTAAAAAAAACTCATGACCTGTCAGAAATACAGCTTTTAATGACTTCAACTAACAGACTCATACATTTAACTTGCTGGAAATTTGATTACGTTTAATTTACTTGGCTGCAATATTGCTTGATGTCTTCACTTTTTGACAACAGATTTGAACACCCAGCTGGTAGCTACAAGAAGATTTTTGAGACATGCGAGGAGCTGGCTGAGCCTCTTCCAGCAACAGTCACAGGTTTGTTTGCATATTTCAGACAGAAATAGACTGCAGGCAAATCATTCTTTGACAGTCATATAGTGAGTATTTTTCGTCTTTCTTCTGAGAGCATAGAAAGCAGGCTCTGATAGCCTTTTTACAAATGTATACATTTCAAATCAGTCTCTGATTTGTGTTTATTATGTTGCTGTTATTCAGGTAGGATTCCTTCATTTCTGAAGGGGAGTCTTCTCCGTTTGGGACCTGGGCTTTTTGAGATCGGAGATGAACCTTTCTATCACCTATTTGATGGCCAGGCCCTCATGCACAAATTCGACTTTAAGGACAGCCAGGTCACCTATTACCGAAAGTAAGACCTTGAGGACAATACTTGTATTTTGACATTTTTCAGGCCATTTTGCATAATTTTTACATTACTGCCATGCAGCAAAATTAACACCATGGAATTATATCATAGCAGCATTTTATAAAATAAAGGATGTCCATTAAATCAATTAAAAAATGTTTTTCAAAATGGATGTAGCTATAAAGTTTTGGGATGAAATTCTTTTTCTCCTTTTAGGTATATCAAAACAGATGCCTACGTGAGAGCCATCACAGAGAAACGTGTGGTGATCACTGAGTTTGGCACCTGTGCATACCCAGATCCCTGCAAAAACATTTTCTCCAGGTGGGTTTCACATTAACACACATGATTTATTTCCCGGCTCATCCTCACTATCATGTAGATGCTTTTTAAATGAAAAAAATGAAATGAAAATGCAAAGTATTTCAAAGTTGTCAAACTCATCCAGAAAATAAATATACGTATTTTCCTTTGGCTTTCTTTCGTCATTACACTGCTGAATATGCTACATCTGTTTGTTTGTTTGTCTGTTTTTTTTTTTTTAATCTCCAGATTTATACTTGTGTCAGCTTTCATTTCATCTCATGACATACCATTACCTTTGTACAATTTAATCATTTTTTTGTTTGCAGGTTTTTCTCTTACTTCAAGGGTGTTGAGGTCACAGACAACTGTCTGGTGAACGTTTACCCTATTGGTGAGGATTTCTATGCTGTAACAGAAACCAACTACATCACTAAAGTAAACACTGATACCTTGGAGACGCAGAAGAAGGTACATCAATGCAAATATATCATAGAAATGGAGGTGTAAAAAACTAATCTTACGACTTTTAACTTCAGAAACTGTACATTTATTTATTTTTAAAGCACAGTAAAATTGTTTTCTATGCAGGTTGACTTGTGCAACTATGTCAACATTAATGGAGTGACAGCCCACCCTCACATTGAGAAAGATGGTACAGTGTATAACATTGGAAACTGCATGGGGAAAGGAGCAACGCTGGCCTACAACATTGTCAAGATTCCACCCACACAGAAAGGTATGCATCAGCGCTGGCATCACAATCATAACAGCACCAGTTAACCGCAGTGCAGTGACCTCTCCTTAACTCAGTTGCTCTTTATAGCAAAAATATGCTGCTGAATGCTAATTTGGGGTTAAAGGAATCACTGTGACCCCTCTCAAAACCCACCCAAAATAAATGAGTTTTCTCTCTCACACTCTTATCCCGAATTTGTTGACTTTACTAGAAATTTGTGTGGAAACCCGTTGCCTTAAACCGTTTAAGTTTTTACACAAGGTGAAACTTAACAGGTCAAGTTGTATTAACATAGAGCGGTAAGTTGATGCAATGGACAAATCAAGTTTACATTAGTAAACCTAATTTTCTTTTTTTTTGGAGTCATGTTGTCTAAAATAAGCATGTTAAGTTAAAGCTTTATTGCGTAACCTTTTTATATTGATAAACATCCGTTACATTTAAGCCATTGCCAAATGAGTTGATACAAAGCTAATTAAGACTATCAGCTCCATGAAACTCTCTCTGTATTTCTCAGTATGTTCAGAAACTGGTGTCATCCGGCAACTTTTGCGAGCAGAAAACCGAGGGAAGATTCCATTCCTATTCTGAATAGTCCATGTTCTTTTAATCCTCCGTGTCCATCTTGGCTACTAGCTACTGCGTCATTACTTATAATTCTTCATGGGAGTGACAGAAACTACACACTGTAGCTTTAAAAATGCAGAGAAACATAAAAAACATAAAACATTAGGCTACATATTACTACTAAAGAAATAATCTCTTGATATAATTATTGTTTTTCCTTTATGACAATCTAACTTTAAGAGCAATGTATTCAATACAATTGTTCCAAATTAATAAAAAGGTTATCAACACACACAAATCATTATGACTTTCCAACGTATTGTACTACATGGGTAATACAACTTAGGGGACAGTAGCACTGTGTCCCCATTTGTGTGTATCACTGGAAACTTTCACCGCCCAGAAGCCATCAGTCCCCACCCGGGTCTCGGTCATGGTGCAACAATAAATGTAGATTAACATGAACACTAAATCAACCATACAAAACTAAAACCCAGGTAACATAAATGCACACCCAAAACATTAACAGAACATTATTAAAACATACTTTAAGTAGGACAGAAACCATTCAGAACATATATTTTTCCCCATGACCCTTTGCACCGCTTCAGTGTAGAACAGTTCAAATGATCCCGCCCCTCCCATACAGAAACTTAACATCCTACGTTATCTCTGCTTAATATGGTCTGTGCACTGCATACTTAAGATGATTATTACAAACAACTAATGTGATTTAGTAATGAATATGTTTTTTAACAAAACATGAAAGAATAATTAGTGACCTCTAAAATGTTGAATTACAACTAAATCTGGGTTTACAGTGCAGGGTCAGTCCCCTGGAGCTTCCTTAATAATAATAATTAAAAACAGTCTTTCTTTTTCTTAGATAAGTCTGATCCCATTGAGAAGTCTAAGGTGGTGGTGCAGTTCCCCAGTGCTGAGAGGTTCAAGCCCTCCTATGTGCACAGGTGTGTGTAGACTCAGGAGTTTTTTCAATAATCCATTTGTTATGAGCATTGACACAGAAAGTCCAAACTTTGACATTCTCTCCTTAACAATTTCAGCTTTGGCATGTCGGAAAACTACTTTGTCTTTGTGGAGACCCCGATAAAAATCAACCTGCTGAAATTCCTGAGTGCTTGGAGCATTCGAGGCACCAACTACATGGACTGTTTCGAGGCCAATGAGACCCAAGGAGTAAGAACTTGAAGTAGTTTGATCTCTTTGGTGATTCTAACTGTTGATATTATCATTGTCTCTAACCCCTGAAATCTCATGATATCTGTTTTGATATGTGGTTTATAGACCTTGTTTCACATTGCCAAGAAAGACCCAGGAGAGTACATTGATCACAAGTTCAAAGGGGCAGCCATCGGCATGTTCCATCACATCAACACTTACGAGGACCAAGGCTTCATTGTTGTTGATCTCTGTGGCTGGAAAGGGTAAATTTTGGACTTTTATTTAAACCTACCTGTACATCTTCTGCATATATATTTGATACAGAGATATTTCTTGTTCATAATCCGTTTATTCATGCAGTTTTGAGTTTGTTTACAACTACCTCTGGTTGGCCAACCTGAGAGCCAACTGGGAAGAGGTGAAGAAGGCGGCCATGATGGCACCACAGCCTGAGGTCCGCAGATATGTTATACCCCTGGACGTCCACAAGGCAAGTCGCCTGTTTTGCTCATCAGGACACAAATTGCCCCCTAAAGTTGTAGTCTCATGTTATTTGTGTTCATCTCATTGCGGACTCCATGTAGGAGGAGCAGGGGAAGAATCTTGTCAGCCTGCCGTACACCACGGCCACAGCGGTGATGCTCGCTGATGGCAACATCTGGCTGGAGCCAGAGGTGCTGTTCTCCGGGCCTCGCCAAGGTGCAAACACACCCAACAAATTTAACTTACTCAATCATGGCGGACATATTTATCTTTAATATATGCTAAACATATCTTCATTATGTAAACATTTTAATGTTGTTTTTGTAGCATTCGAGTTCCCTCAAATTAACTACCAGAGGTACGGAGGGAAGAATTACACATACGCCTATGGCCTGGGTCTCAACCATTTCATACCAGACAGGGTACGTTGACAAAATACCTTCAACTGAAAGTGATTCAGAGTGTGTAAAACAAGATTTTTAATTAACTGATTTTGATGCGTGTAGATCTGCAAGTTGAATGTGAAGACCAAGGAGACCTGGGTATGGCAAGAACCAGACTCCTACCCCTCAGAGCCTCTGTTTGTTCAGACTCCTGATGGGGTAGATGAGGATGATGGTATGTCATCAGCAATATAAACACAATACATACAATCCACACTTACTGTGATAGAAATTAATCTGGTGCTGTGCCCTCAGGAGTGCTGCTGACCATTGTGGTGGCTCCTGGCTCCCAGAGACCAGGATACCTCCTCATCCTCAACGCCAAGGATCTGTCTGAGATCGCCAGGGCAGAAGTGGAGTGCACCATGCCTGTCACCTTTCATGGGATGTACAAACCCTAACGGAGGTTTTCTCAGGGTTTACAGCCTTTACAGGGTTATTGACTGCCACCCAGAATTAATAACTGCCAATAAATAATGACTAATGTTCTCATTTGCAGTTGACAAGAGTTGTTAAATAATAATATTGTGAATTGATGTGCCTTTTGAGTCTAGTTGCTCGATGTACTATAATATCTAAACTGTCAGCATTGGTTAAATTAAAATAAAATGTTTTTGTCACATGAATATTTCATGGTTGGAAAAATAAATTTTGCGAAATCAAAACGCGTGGTTGTTTTATACTCTGTTATGTGGTACTAGCTATTTACTAGGCAGCACAGTGCCAAACGGAGGATAAAGGACAGTCCTTCAACTGGGATTCAATCCTCCATGAAACTGGATATTTATTGGTTTAAATACTTTTTAACACGAACACTGGATTTCTGCATTCCTGCTGAACTCCTGGGCTGCTGACCATGTACTCCGATTTCACTCAAAAGATGTTTTTGGGGTTAAAATAGCCTGGTGTACATTTATGATGCTTGGTATTTTCTTCAAAATTTTAAAATATGTTATAACTAGTGTCACTTTATTGTTGTTTTTACCTATTCCTTCTTTTGCCTTATTTAAAAAAAAAATGTAACTTGTGTTTCCTACAAGCATTGATACAGAGGTTGCAATCTTAATGTTATGACAATTAAGATATTCCATTCTAAATAAGAATAAATATATATATATATATATAGCAGAACAGCAAAAACAATTAAGTACAAATAATCCTGAAGCCTAAAATTGAGATATTTGTAGGGATTTAATATGTTGCCACACCAAATCTTATTATGGTTGTGTTTAAACAGGTGACCTTTCCATTTCTGTCCTTATTGGGTCTGAATCTCAAGCAGATCTTGCAACACAGCAAAGCTGATTAACTGCGTCACTGCTTAATCTAAAGAAAGAACATGTTGCAATCCACTGTTTTTTAAGTACATAACAGTGTGGCCCTTGTATACAATGACACCACATAAACCCCATTTCTTTGTATGTAAGGTTTATGTACATAAACAAGGCATCTATTTGGTTTGAATGGATCTTGAGCGGATAGGTGCAGACCTTTATAAACAGTCTATGGTGCAGACGAAGATTTACCTTGCTTTTACAATTCCACTCCGTTTGTGCGTCACATATAAAATGTTTCCAAGCCGAGGAAACAGAGCATTAAACATTACTAATATGGTGTGGGCTCGCTTGCTGCATCAGTCAAATGGAGAACCCTGATTATGTAGGCCCATTTTACACTCCACTGCCAGATTTTAGGATGGCTCAAAGGAATGTTTTGAATCGTGTATTCTGTAATCTCTCATTTTGGTAATGTATAGCGCCACAAATCTGCCCCAATGCCTGCATTTAATCTATTTCACCTGACTTATGATCAGATTTTTTTAGATGAGTGACAGCTGTTCTTAATTAAGCCATACCATTTTTTTTTCCTTCTTTATTTTTTTACATGATGGCTTTTTAGCCTTCCAAAAACCAAGAAAGAAAACAAATATTTTTCAGAATGAATTGAAGATGAAAACACAGCAAAGGAAAAGCTCAATGGAAAAATTGATATCTCAGATGTAACTATTACACCATAAAAGTAGTCTCTCAGTATGAAATTCATTTGGGACAGAGGTTTGCACAGCCTTAAACAAGTGTAAAAGTTATATACTTACTTTCCTAAATATAAAGTGGATTTTACACAAATGTAACAAACAGATAAAACACAGGTAACAGAAAAAAAGACACTTTCACCAAATAATGACACATATTGAAAAGAAATACTTGTAACTGCTACAGTAAATTGAAATAAAGCAACATTAATTATAGTGTAATAAAACAAAGAAAGGTGATGTTAAATAAAGAAAATTACTTTGCTAATGTGGATCAAAAATTAAGTCAAATTCACCCTTTAAATTTAGCCTTTTTTTCTCTTAAAGAAACAGTTCAACATTTTGGGAAATATGTTTATTCACTTTCTTGCGAAGAGATGAGCAGATTGATACCTCTCTCTGGTCAGTACGCTCAATATGAAGCTATAAGTGGGAGGCAATTAGCTTAGAATAAAAACTGTAAGCAGGGTTGTTTAATCTGTACTTAAATAGTTTTACAGGGCGTTGCAACTTTTACAATTAGCTGTCAAACATGTTACACCCTGGCAATGGAGCCATGCTAGCAGTTTCCCCCTACTTACAGTTTTTGTGCTAGGCTACGCTAATCACCTCCTGGCTCCAACTCCTAACTTAACACACAGAAATAAGATTGATGCCTTCCAATTGTGTCAAAATGTCAAACTTCTCCTTTAAACTGGAGCAAGCCTCTGTCCCTTCACTTACACACAAAAACTCACATCAAACGTCAAGCAGAAAAGCAGAGGCTCACACTACTGAATCACAGATTTCATGAAACATCTTCAGGCTTACTTCAATGTGATAAGTGACTACTGACAGCTTTGAAAATACCTTTTCAGCTATACAACTTTTGCATCTCACAAAATAAAGGAATGAAGTATTGATAGTGCAAGGTTATAAGGTACATATATTAATATATTGTTTAGATACTGTCCTATAAGTAAAGTGCAAATCTCTGGATCAGATGAAAAGTGTGTGCAAGCATTTCTAATTGTTGACCGTCTGATCCACCTGCCCATGCACAAATGAGCCCTTTACATCGGCTGCCAGCTACTTTACACACCGCCTAGTGAAACATTCAAAGTACACATTATTTTCCCTTTAACTAAAGCATTTTCTATAAAGTTTGGCCATCTGGAGCGGCCGAATATCACGTAGCCTTGATCTCATGTAGATGTACATCGTGTACATATAAACTTTGGGTGATTTCTGTTAAGTGTGTGCATAATTTCTTTGTAATCCTGTCAAACTGGAAATTGATTTATCCTTAACTATCTAACACCAACAATGTAAACTTCAGCTGTGTATTCCCACACCTCCAAAATGTAGGGCCATTCTAATATGAGAGCATGTTCAGGATCAATATGTTGAGGAAGTCTTACTGTTGCTACAGAAAGCTTCCAATTGAATCAAATGGATTTCTAGGAACACCTCATAGCATTTTGTTCAATAATCTGTTATCCTAATTATACATTTTTTATGACGACTAAATGGGAATGAAGGTGAACTGGGGTCAGTTGGGGAGAAACACCACTGAGACCAGCTCAAGTGGAAATGCACAGTCATCCAACAACCCAAACAGCTAGCTCGCTCGCTCGCACCGCTCACCGTCAGCATGACAGACGCACACAAACTCAATCATGCAAGGTCACCTGGAAACAGTTTCTTACCGACTTGTGTAACTGATGTTTAAGACGAGCTTACTATTTAGACATGGGAGGCCAACATTAGATGAGTAAATTTAGAATTTTTCAAAGTGCAAGAAAACAGCCAACACATTTTTTTTGTATCTCCTCTCACTCTATAAGAGGGCAGTTGTTGGGTTTGTATGTGCGTGTGTTTGGAGCTGGATGAGCCGTGTTTGATCTAAGCTTGGGGAAGGAGGGGTGAAAAATCAGTTGGTCTCGTAGGTGGAGAGCAGGGCAGCATCCACAGGCTCCATGCAGGAGGGGCACGTGAAGGATCTCATCAGCCAGTCGTCTATACAGTCCATGTGGTAGATGTGCATACACGGCAGGAACCGGATGGGGTCCCCGTATACAAAGTCCAGCATACAGATCACGCATCTGAAAAAAGATTAAATAAAGAGCTTAAATACACACCAGTATAAAGTTGATGTTGTGCTGTGAGACTACAAATCATCTAGGACTTTGCAATATCTTTATATAACTCATACTGGTCTTTAAGGACGAATTATAGGTACTGTATGTAGAACTGAAATGATTTGTCAATAAATGTAGTTGAGTGACAAAAAATTATTTGGCAACAATTTTGATAGTCGATTAATCCTTTAACTCAATTTATAATATAAAAAATGCCAACTATTCTCTGGTTCCAGCTTCTCAAATTTGTGATGGAAATTACATTATACATATTGTTACCATGACATTTTATAGACTGATATTGGGCTGCAACTAACTCATTTTGATTCATCAATTTATATAATTATTTTTTATTTAGCCTATAAAATGTCTGAAAATAGTACACAAATTACCACCAGTGTTTTGCAGGGCCTGAGGTGATGTTGTAAAATTGCTTTAACGGTCCAAAGCCCAAGGAATTTAATTTAAATGATATAAAACAGGAAAGAAAAACTGAAAATCCTCACATTTAGAAGCTAAACCCAGCTTAAGGTTGGAATTTCTTCTTAATATTAGACTATCAAGTTAATTCAAGTTTATTTATATAGCCCAAAATCATAAATTTGCTTTAGAGGGCTTCAGATGAACAATAGACTCCCTCAATTCAGACCTGTTATGGCTTTTCTTCACTTGATACTTTAATTAACCGACAGATCTTTTCAGCACAAGTAATCAATTACAGCTTCACCTGCACTATATGCCCATTACTAATGACTTTTCCCATGGACCATATCATGGCATTTTTATTTGAGATTAAATATTAGTCACATTTAAAAGTGTCACAATATGTATACTGAGGTCAGGGGTACAAAACAAAGAATATGTCTGAATAAATCAATATTGCTAAGCTCAAATGGCCTGCAGCCTCCCTCTGTGTAAACATCACAAAAATGCAAAACGCTTACTCTCTGATCTTCTTCTCTGAGCCGTCTTGCCCTCCATCATAAACACCCTTTGGGAGGTGCTGGATGAGGCCGATGCGCTGAGCTATGCGGATCTGCTCCTCCTCTGTCAGCTGGGTGGCCAGACGGGCCTGACTAGGCGTGGGATGGTACATGGGCATGTGAGCCTGCTCCTGGTAACACACAAAAGAACCCCAAAAATGAAACAAAAACAATTATCCTCCTGTATCAGCTCATTTAGTCTATACAAAGTGGTCTGACTGGTGAGGCTCTGTGCGTCAGTTTAAACTGATAAATAAAGCAGCTGTCTGGTGTGGACATCCGTGACAGGCCAGTTAATGATTGTTTACTGTGGTATTCTACTGACGTTACACTGGACTCGAGGCAGCCGTAGAAAAAGGCCAGACATTAAACAAGGGATACGGTCATATTTTCATAAACATCCCCTACTGCATATGAAACATTTAGGCTTTTAACTAACATTATTATTATAACCACACGTCCTGCGTGTGGCAGACACTTTGGTTTTCTTAAATTATTACCTTGGAAGTTGAGTATTAACGGTCTCTTACCTGGTATGGCGGAGGTGCCTCCAGGTCAGGGTCTGTCCCGTCACCAAAACTCGCCCTGTCTGACTGTGATTCATGAAGCAGAGAAATGTCGTCTGATGTCGGAGACTTGAGACAGTTGCCCATATCTTCGTGTCTCCAGTCCAGTCCTGGCCGAGGTTAGAATCAGATCTTTGTTGCTAAAGTTGCTCTCGGTGGCTAATGTTAGTTTTGTCTAATAACCCAAAAACTATTAACTTACAGTTCAACTACACACTGCTAAATATACCATGTGCATGATTACAAAACTCCTACATTCACGTTAAATGTTACAGCAAATGTCCACACTAGCTTCTCTTCATGTTTACACGGACATTCACCTCAAAAACAAAACAAAGAACTCGTGCTAACGACTAGCTAGTCGTCAGCTCGTGCTAACGACAGCTAGTAGCTAGCCCAGCTAGCTACTTTTTCGCTAGCCAGCTGGACGACTTCCTTGGTAATTATCGCTCATTCCTTTGTAGGAATCACAATTTCTACAAAATATCTATTTCAACAACAGCTGTGACTGTAACACTGAGCTGCCTGAGTGTTGGACTGTAGCGACATGTCCGCCTTTAAACTTAGTGAGTAACATTAAACAGTTTGCTTCCTTGCTAGCTCTTTCTTCAATCGGAGGACATGTTATCGGTCCGTTGGATATGACGTACGGGTGTGATTCTGAGCGGTGATTGGATGATTTCCTTTACGTAGTTCTACGAAGAGAGCCGAAGCCTTTCAATTATGAAAATTACAATTTGTGATAAACAAATGATCATTCAAACCGATCATAAAACGTGTTACATAGATAAAGACAATCTAAAATCCAGTTATTGAAGATATACATTTAAATAATGTTTTATTTAACAAGTGTTATATTTTAACTAGATAAGGGTGCAATTGTTCCTTCTAACAGGTACAGCTAAACTAATAGAATTATTATTACTAGGCAAGTCAATTTAGTTGCTTAACATACTGGCTAACTGTCACTGTCCCGGTGATAATACGTTGCCGTCATTAATGTTATTAGTAACACCTGTGCTTTTCCTTCTATGACAAGTCAAAATATAGGCTACTCTCAAATGTACTCTCCCACACGGATGTAGAGGTCTAAGTGGAAACACCAGTGTGGGTGAACCATAGGTGTGTAGAACCTTGTAAAAATTGTATGTTTTCAAACTCTTTGTTTCTTGCTTGCTATTGTATTGTATGTTTTCTTTTAATATAAAAGTGTAAATTTCCCTTCAATCTCATTTGTTAAGAACTATTGTTATGATAAATGTAATACGGTAATATCTTTTGGTCACTAAAGTTTAAGGGGAAAACCCCTTTCAAAGATAACCTGTTTTACTACTCTCTGTATGCACCCGTACAGTCTACTATTTAGGGTATAATATACAGAAGAAATGTGTTGTGTAATCAGAAAAACCAAATAGAGATACAAATACCATTATAACAAAGTAATAAGTATAGTAAATCAAGAAAATATATTTAAGTAAGTCAAACTGTAAGTTTCCCACTTGAACTGGTTTCTGTGTGAGGTGTTAATGCAATGCTCCTGGCTATATGATCTTACTTATCAAGGTTGTTGATGTTTTCCCAGACAGAAAAAACAAATAAAAATGCATCCAATAACAGTGGCAACTTGAGGACACCTTTATTTTTATATACAGCTATTGTACACATAAAAACGCACAAAGTATTTTCATTCCAGGAACTTATGATACAAATCGCCATGTTTTTGGTTAAGTCAGTTTCACAGAATTGGCCTTCTTCAGGCAAATAAAACAGAAACACAAACCTTAAAATGAACATTTCCAAAGATTCCTTTACCTTGAAAGCCCATCAGCGGATACTGTTTATTGTTATTGTGTTCTCTAAATGTTACAAACAGCATAATTTCTCTGTACATTATTAGTAAGTAATAGAGTAATGTTAATCTGTGAAGCAAATGTGTCATGGGGTGTCTACAATGTGTTTCTACAGTCATCGTCTGCAATGGTTCATACAATATTCACAAGGGAGAAAAAGATGAACGATGATTTTGTTTTCATATCAGTTCATGGTAAAATTCCACGCCCAACACAAGTTAAATATAGTTGTTGGGAAATTCTCAGTTAAAGGGTGTTGACTGGTAAAAAATAAAAGCAAAAGACTGTTTTTAAGGATAATTTTAAAGGTTTGAGGTTTGTTAGAGGCATGATTTAACAAGGACAAACAAATAAGCATACTTTTCTGTTATTCTATTACTGTATTCATACCTGACAACTTATCATGTTCAATACCAAAAAGTTAAATGGCAAAGGAAATCAGGCAGTTTTTCCCCTGCACATACATTCACACTGTAAAAAAAATCCAGCATTATTGAGTGTTACTTATTAGTATCCACATTGTCTGGTAAAGTATCAGATACCCTCTTCGTCATGGCTTGTTCTATTTTAATAAATGGCAATGGTGTGATGATCACAATGTATTTTACAAAACAATTAATTTATAAGAAAATGTAGTTACATATTCACACACCCCCACAGATAAATGTTAAGATCAACACTGAATCATTTAGAAACATCTTCAGAAATGAAAATACCCATTGACACAAATTACATAATTTGATCCATTCATTTATTTTTTGCATCCCGCAACTATTTGAGATGTATTATTACTCTCTATCATCAAGTACAAGTCAGGAAATAGACCTTATTTATTGTCAGTGTGTGAATTGGCAACTACAGTTTCAGGAAGTTCTTTTCGTTCGTTTTGGGTTCATATTTTATCAAACATCCAGAGTGCTCGTGGCCTCTAAGCAGTGATGCAAAAAGAGTCACATTAACCTTCGCTTTGTACTGTTGTACAGAGTCTTAACACCTCTCTGGGATTCCCCCTCCTCCCTCATGCTGTGCCTCCTGTCCCTAGCACCGGTCGTCCTCCTCTGTGTCGCTGAGAGGATCACAGCCGGCAACAGAGGTTGTCTGTGCCAGGCGCTTCCGAAAGTGTCCGTTGGGGACCTGCCAGCCAGTCCGCAAGCGTGGGCGGGCCGAGCTGATGGTGTTTGAGCGTCCCAGGCTGCAGGCCACAGCCGCCTCGAAGGTCAACGTCTCCATGGGGCCGGAGGGGTCTGGGCTGTGGTCCCCCTCTTGGGAGGCTAGGAACGGCTCTGAGGGGTAGCGCCGAGGTGGGGACGGGTCTCGGCCTGCCTCGCTCAGCCTGTCACCTGTGACCCGCTCTTGGGTCTCCCAGTTGGGCTTGCCCCGCCTCATGGTCTCTGGGCTGCCTTGCTCATCCTCGTCTTCACCGACGGAGGGGTGAAGCGGAGAGTAGGAGATGTGAGGGCGAGAGCGGGTCTGTGATATCGGTCGTCGGCCACTCGGGGTGCTGGACTCTGAGGTGGAGGGCACCGGACTGTCGGAGCTGTTTCCCTGGAGACCAGAATAAAGACAAAATGTCACAAACAATGACTTCATGGACTGTCTTTTGCAGGACATCTGGCAACTTAAACCTGTCAAAGTTTAGCAATGGAGGGGAAATTTGGTCATTCAGTTTTATTTTCAGAGACTTTAAATGTGTTGTAAATTTGTGACTCTGCCTTGATTGCTGTCCAAGTCCCTGAAGTCAGTTAGTTAGACAGAGCTTTTCTGACCCACCTGTTTATCTTGGGGGTGTGCTCTCTCTACACTAGAGGATCGTGAGGGCTGCAAACTTCTCTCTTCTGAGTTACAACGAGACTCGTCTGGAGAAAGGAGGTGACAGCGCTCCTTAGACCGGCCACGCTCCCTGTCGCCCTGCTGCCTGTGCTCTGACCGAGAAACTAGAGGGAAGACATTCAGGAGAGGAAATGACATACAATGACAGATAAAGAGAGAAAGAGCTGGCTAAAGAGGGGGGGTCATTATTTTGTTTTCTGCATTTGACCTTTCCTGTATTTTAACACCAGTGTTCGATGTTAAGAAATGGTGGGTGGGGGGGATGCTTCATACTGTATTCACACAAGCTGATGTGATAATAACAGGTGAACAGCAGAACTAACCAGCAGCCTTGTAGCTTTTGTGACGAGGTCGATAGAATCTCTCAGGACTTTTCTCCTCCTGCCACAGACCGTTCACCTGCTGATCTGCAACGGTGGAGGCTGAACGTTTCATGGAGCCACTTGCAACCTCCGTCTGCTTATATGTGAAGACACACACACACACACACACACACACACACACACACACACACACACACACACACACACACACACACACACACACACACACACACAACAGACAAGCACAAGGTACATACACAAAGAAAACAAACATACTGTAATTACATTCAGATAATTTATTTCAGAAACAAGTGGACCATTGCAGAGAGGTTTTAAAAAAAAACATGCTGAGATGAGAGAGTTTAAGGTAAGAAGGCATCAGCATTCAAAGATCACACCCCATTTTAACAATTCTTTGAATCTTAATCAGACTCCCAAAAAGACAAGCCAAAACTCTACTGATTTAAACTTCGGCATCACATAAGGAACCAGGCACTTTGGCATAAGAGCCCATGCAGCCACTGACGTCCTCACGATCCAGCACAGAGGCCGTGTCATGGAAGATGTGTGTACCTGCGACTCTACAGCCAGACGGGGCATGGAAGAGGCCCGCACACACAGACCCCTCCCTAGTGGAAGCTCCTGTGGGGCTTCAATCCCCCTACTGCACTCGCCCACCTAGGTGAGTACAGAAACAAAAGAGGAGGGCAAGGAGGGACACCAATCAGCCTCATCCCCGCCAGGACTGCCTATATACGGAAGTCCAGTTTAGGTGAGAGAAGGCAGACAAGCCATTTCATCACTGAGGGTCATCTATCATAAACATCACCATCGCCATCCAATCAGAAGCCATTCCAGCCAATCACGGACTGCAACAGGAAAACTGACTTCAAGGAGGAATAGAAACAGTGGAGAAGAAGAGCGAGAATAGACAATAAACAAAACAGTTCACAGGGAAAGATGGAATCCATATCTCAGCTTGGAAGTACATTCAGTCATGCATGTTGAGGTCTTAATAGCTACACAAACAGAGCCAGACGACATCTGTCTAGGGGCCAAACACATTCCTCTGCAAGAACAAACACTAATATGTGGGGATTTCAGAATCATTTCATGTCATTCACCTAGCAAGCAATGTAGACCAGTAAAACCAGACAGTATAGACACAGCAAAACATTAACAAGTTTGACAATCATTGCCTTTTGCTATTCCAACCTCAACAGGACTAAAAGACAGGAGCACAGAGAGCAGCGATGCCGTGCTCTGCAAGGCACGGAGAAAAGTCATAGCAACGCCAACATTACATTACAACATGTTAATACTGTTTTTGTGGAGTTAAACACTTTAATAAAAGGTGTGCTTTTTAAATGTTTAGAGTGTGCTCTAAGACAGTGATTCTGAACCTGGGGGTCAGGACCCCCCCTTAGGGATCACAAGATAACTCTAAAGTGCAACACACATCAGCGGTATATGACACGTGTCAAAACCCACATATCCATTGTTTACTATTTACGTCCGCACACCTACAGGCTCAGCACATCCCTCCTACTGCACTAAAGCTCTGTTTTGGGATGATTATTTTATAATAAAATACTTAAGGAGAAGGGAGAATTTTTGCTTTTGTAACAGCTGCTGGTGTTTGATTGTTCTGACTGTGGTACGCTGTGTTTTATCAAAGGAAGAAGTTTAGAGATTTTGTCTATGTGTGTGTGATGGTGGCTAACTAACTAACGCCTAGTGCAAGATGCACTTCATATCTGAAGATTCACTCAGTAATGAGCCCTCATCCACAGTAGGCTACTTCTCATCCTGGATTAGGGCTGGATACCTAACCATGATGGAATGGCTGATATAGCAGTAGAATCATGTTATTTTTTTATTTTTTGTGTGTGTGTGTGTGCGTGCATGACAAAAAGAGAGAGGTATGTTTTGAATATTAAAACATGGCTTCAGACGGACATCTTCTTGCTCAATCTGTTTTATAATTACAGCAATTGTTCCTCAGTACTAAGTTAGTACTTGTGCCTGAAAAAAAAACTATATCAGTATTCCGTAACAATTACTAGTGAGTGCCCGGCTCACCTCAATACTATACCTTGACAAATTCTTGTGTCTGGTATAGTATAGGGATGAGTGTGATGTGTATTAAGACAGTCAATTGATGTGACACTCTGTGACGCTGCAGATGTATGTTGCACTTAAAGTAGGGTTGTAGAATGAATAAGGATAAGAAAGTAGAAAAAAAACATTACTCTTCAATATGATGTTTACTTTTTCTCTAAAAATTATTCAAGAAACAATCTGAGAAGGATAATTGCTGTTTGATTTAACTGGACACAACCGCTACACATAGGCAACCTGTGACAAGTCGACAATGCTTTGTTATAGGGGGTAACAAGTTAAACAGGTTAAGAACCACTGCTGTGAGACATGGTTGTGGTATTTATGATTGAAGGCTCATGTTGGTCCTCGGTCTTACCAGATTTTGCTCTTGACTAGCATCAGGGTCGGAGCTTATGGGCTGCAAAAACAGTTCCTGAGGGGAGATGGGGCTCAAAGCCACAAATCCTCCTCTGGTCCTGTATTAAGACAGAGAGGAATAGTAAACAAACGCATAAATAAAGACAAATATAACAAATCTGTACATGTGCACAGACTCACAGGGCTGACCCAGCGCTGTGGGCCATCATAGGCAGCGTCTGGGTGTTGGACAGAATTTCCTCGGGAAGCGCAGAGCCATCCAGACGCTTAAACATTAAGCTACTCTTCTGAAATGAAAGAACAAAAACACAACAAATTAAATAGAGGTCAGAGGGCTTCATTCCATATTTATTTTCACATTGTTCAGGCTAAGAAAGCCCAAGAGGATTGAGTACTCTACACCCCAAAGACAAGACAATTCAGTAACTTCTGTATATTGCCATTCCTCCCTTTATGTACATACTGTAGTTCTGTTTGGTAACAATGGACGCTTAACAATAGAACCGCTATGCCATTGAACGTTGTGATTTTAAAATGAATATTACTCTCATTGTTTTTTCCTAAATACCTATTGCATACTGCACATTCCTATGTCATAATGCTAAAATAATGTTAAGAGTTTAAAAAAAAAAAAAACACCCCGTTATTTGCCAGGAGCAGCGCTGATTAACGTTAGTACTCTCCTCCACCACCGAATTCACACGTTTGCATTACGGCCGTACGTGCATTGAGCCAATTAATATATATGAAACACATTTGCACGCCAAATTTCAATCATATGTGTTTGAAATATTGTCTGTTGAACTGAAAGACGCACTGCACATGGGAGAGATGGAGAGACAAATATAAATGCTATGGGGGACTTATTGTGGTTCTTTCGTTAGACAAAATGTGACAATGTAATAATTTGCATCATAATTATATTAACCATTTAGTGTACTGAAATGCTGAAATTGATTTCAATGTTTCAGCATTTGTTTCCAGCCAGGTGTTGTGTGGTAGATTATAAAGCTACTTATAACTCATAACAGCATCCGATAGAAACTAATAGATCTTTTGATTAAAAAGGTTTTATTTGCAGGAGTTGCTCACAGAAAGAGTTTGTTTTGACTATTGACTGAACTAAACTGAACGACACAAAGTGCAAATGCTAATGAATGACTTGTTGCATCAGGTGGCAGCATGAAAATATTTTTTCTAAAATAGCACATTTTACTGTACACTGAGTACAGAGAGTACACCCGTTTTGTGTGGGTTCAAGCTGTTAGCTATCTGGCTGTATATATCGTGGGGGCTGCGTGTGTCCTTGCTGCTGTAGAGATTAACACAGCGCTATAGAAATGAAGAGGGGTGATGCGTTCATGGCCCATCAGCGATAACAAAAGGATACAGACTCTTGGGCGTCTGACTCGGCGTCGTGCTAAGAAATATTGCCACTTGATTATTGTTTTGCTAGACTGAAATTCTTGTTTTATGTTTTTCTGGTTTATTAACATCTTAAAGCTAAGGGAATATCATAGCTAAAAACATATTTTTTTGTTTCTCCATGTAATTGATCAAATTGTGCCTTAAATGTGTTCCATAGTACTATAAGAGGAAATTATAACAGATCCCTTGTGAGAGATGATAGACATAGCTGTCTAAAGCTGTGCTGTGAGATTGAATGTTTTTTGCTTTTCTTCTCCTACTTTTTCAAAATCTATTTGCGTATACCTCTTTGAATATATAATTGTAAAACCGGGTGAGGATGTTGATAACAGCATGCAGAGCTGACCTGAGCTTCAAGTTGTTGCCTGAGCTTCTTGGCTTTGTTCAGTTTGAAGTAGTCCATTATCATCATCGAAGCATAGATCTTTCCCACTGTCATGTCTGTATCTGTGAGGGCAGACACACTACATTAACTGTTACTGCTTGTCTCTCAGCATTACATTGAGCATTTCCTCCATAGTTAGAGCCAGACCTTTGTTGATAGGTACCAGTAGGTCCAATGTCTTCTGAGGCAGATAAGGCCAAATGATACTGATCTCTTTTTGTAGTTCACTATCCAGAGTGATACGGTCCTCACCTCCTGTGACAAACATCCACATTCAGCCACACAAATATAACAGGTTACATTAATGGTTTTACTAAAGCTGAACGATTAGTCGATCAGCTAATTGATGTCATTTTTGCAAGCACAGAAGACAAACATACCCTCACAAAAAAAAAATCACATTTGAAATGCAATTTTTCACAGTTAATTTCTGTGTGAAGTGAAACATTTCACTTTTTAAAATTCAATGTTTTTATTTATTAACTAACTATTAACTAACTTAACAAACAATTAACTAAGTATTAACAAACAGACTAATAATTAACTACTAACTAATTAATGTACTATTAACTAACTAAATATTAATAATTAACTTATCACTAACTAACTATCAACTAACTGTTAACTATTAACGACCTGACTAATAATGAACTAACTGACTATGAAATAACTAAACTAACTAGTAACTATTAACTATCTATGAACTAACTGACTTTGAACTAACTAATAACTGACTATGAATGAACAATTAACTAACTATGAACTAACTACATAAATATGAACTTAACTAGGAACTAGCAAATAATTAAAACTAAACTATTAACTTACTAACTATGAACTACCTATTAACTAACTAATTAACTAACTAACTAACACCTTTCTCAATTGTGAGGATTTGCTGCATTTGTTTGTTTTATATGATAGCAAACTGAATATTTTTATGTTTTGGATTGTTGGTCGGACACAACAAGCAATATTAGACCAAACAACTAATCTATAATCAAAAAAAAAAGTAATTCACAAATAAACGATAATTAAAACAATTGTTAGTTGAACCCCTAGGTGCCATATCACAATAATGACGTGCTAATTAGTGACTCTGACCTCTAGCTATTTTGATGTCCAAAGCTGTGCGGATGAGCGACATCAGTGTGGAGGTGAAGTGAACGGACATGTCCTCATCTACAGGCATGTTCATCAACACCAACCTCTGAGAGACAATGAGGGATGGATAAAAAGAAGACAAGTCAATCACTTCAGTGTACATATCCAGCACAAAATACTAGATAAAATGATTTAGTCTCCGTACATTTTCCTAAATTGAATAATAGTCGAACAACAATCCTTCAATTGTATTACCCTCAACTTCATGAAGAGTCTGTTAGTATGTTCCCTTGAATACACTTTATTTACAATTCATATTGCTCTTTGCTGTAGTATATATAATGCATATATCATACAGATAGGATAGGCTTTTACTTGAGTTTTTTTATTTAATTTTATCTAGCCCTTCTGTGTTTAGTGCTTATTAAGGGATTATGTTTTCAGTACCTTGTAGGCGATCTTAGCAGGGCATTTTTTGCCCAGGCCCAGGGGTGGTGACATGTGGGTTAACATCTCATACATGGCAGTGTAATGGATACGACCACTACAGAGTGATAAGTGAGGGGAGGCACAGAGAAACAGACGCAGAAGCAGAAGGTGGAGAGTTTAATAAAAAGTGTCATAAAACTCAGATCTAATACAGATGAAGACAAAACGCAAAGTTCCCTTTTCAAGGTCTTGTATGTGTTATGTGGCATTTGAGATTTTTAGGACAATGATTTCTTTTTCTAGCAAAAACTTAAGCACAGTGAACTTGAGATGCTCTTTAGCACTTTTGGAATTTTATCAACTTGTGCTAAACATGACAGCTCATTGCACTGAAAAATGTGTTTCACACGCTTTGACGGCCCTCTGCTGGATAAAGATAGAACATGAATGTTGATCAGGTCTGCTCAACACTAAATAAAACTGAAAATGTGAAAATGCAGCAGTAAAAAGTCTTACCATGCCAGACGATCATACTCCCCCCATATGCGAACAAACTCGTCCAGGTGATGGGGACCCAGAATTGAGGAGTCTCGCGTCAAGTACTCAAAGTTATCCATAATCACAGCCACAAACAAATTTAGCATCTAAAAAAGGACATATAGAAGAAAATCAGTGTGCAAGACAGCAGAGAAATTGACAAATATATAGTGTTATTTTGGTGGAGCCCTGACCAGAAACGAGCTGAAGAAGATGAATGAGACGAAGTAGCAGTAGGCAAAGTCAGTCCCACAGCCTCCCTCGTGGTCTGGAGACATGGTTAGAGGGGAGATGGAGGAGTCTGGTTCACACTCCTGACCAGACAGACACGAAAGCATAATCTCCTGCCAGGACTCCCCTGTCGCACTCCTGGTGGTTTAAACACAAACACCTAATTGACATTGAATTAAAGGGGACATATCATGCTCATTTTCAAGTATTTTGGGTTTCTACTAGAACATGTTTACACGCTTTAATGTTCAAAAAAAACTTTATTCATACTGTTTGTCTGAATATACCTGTATACCTGTGTCACCCTCTGTCTGAAGCTCCGTTTTAGTGCCTGTTTCTTTAAAGCGCCCATATTATGCTCATTTTGTGTAGTTTTCAAGCTGTGGGTGGAGATACTCAGATAGGGGGCGGCATATTCTAATGAGCCTGCATGTGACGTAGGAAGATGAGCCAAATATGAATGGCTTGTCCCATGTTTTCCGATCTAGGCAGCCCACAAAAACTGACTGGGTTGTCTATTTGTTTGTGCACAAGCACTACAAAAAGTGAGTTTTTCCATGATATGTCCCCTTAAAGATACATTCTAGAAATAAAAGAGAAGTAAGAGAATGGAAACCGAAGGCATGAAAGGTATTTTTTTATAAGCCCACCTGAAGAGCAGCATCAACGCACTGAAAAAGGTCTTAAAATTGTTGTGTTGATTTATGTGACTCTCATCATTCAGCTTGATGTTTCCAAACACCTGCAGAAAACAGATTTTGTTAACTTCATTGGATTCCCATTAGCTTCTGCCATAGCAGTTGTAATCTTCCTGGGGTCCAGGGTTAGTAATATAGTAAATATAAGCAATCAATGATATCAATAAATGGTGCAAATAACCTCATATAATATACAGTATACAATATACAGTTAAAACAAAATGCACCAAACAAGCACAATACAAATTACAACAATACAGCTACATTTAAGCTCACAAACATTTGTAAAATCCATTAAAACTAAGTGTACAGAAGCCCCTTGACTTCAACTAAGAGCCGTGACAGTCTGTTATGATATTAGTATTAGTAGTAAATATTAGTGAAAGGATACCTGCATTCCAATTATGGCGTATATGAAGAAAAGCATAGCAATGAGAAGACAAACATAAGGAAGAGCCTGTTGGAGAAGAGACAGCAAAGACAGTCAATTAAAACATTATCATCAACCTTGTGTGAGGAATCAAAGTGACAAAAAATAAATTGTCAAAATGTCCGACCTTGAAAGATTGTACAAAGGTCCACAGAAGAATACGAATGGTGTAACCCTGTCTCAGCAGCTTGATCAACCTAGCTGCTCGGAAAAGCTTCAAGAAACTCATGTTGATGGTGTTCACCGACTAACGCATAAATGGTTGGTGAGAGGGTGAAACAAGGGAAAGGAAGGGAGAGACAGGATGTAAAACACAGATGGAGAAATTCATCACAACATGACTTAAGTTGTGTCTGGAGGCAGGGATCATAACACACAAGGGAAACTTGTAAAGAAAGAATGCTGCATTTCACACTGGCTATTTGTGCCTTTTTAAAGGGTCACAACATTGTGAAAATGAGTGGTGTCTTGGCAGTATCTTACCTGTAAATCCACAATTATTTCGCTGATGCTGCCAAGAACAGTGATGAAATCAAAAATATTCCAAGTATCTCGAAAGTAGTTCTGAGGAAAAAGAACACGTTTTAAGTAATTTGACTCAACATAGACAAATTCTTCATCAGTGGTGCTAGATGTGATTTAAATGGCTTCTGTCTTCGACTGATCTCTTCTTTTGTCAATGCTCACCACCAAACCAAATGCCATGATCTTGAGTATACACTCCATGGAGAAGAGGACAGTGAAGGCCGAGTTGAGGTGTTTAAGGACCATGTCGTAGGCTGCCGGGGCCGAGTGGTACTGAAGGAAAAGAGAACTTTAAATTTACTGACAGAAGGATTATCAGAAGTCATAGTTTCCACCCTGCCGTTGGTTACAGTTCATTTCAGTACGGTATGAAGATGTTCTTCCAGAGACTTAAAACTTGCTCGAGATTGGTAATCACATTGAACATTGCATTGCCTTTATTCATATTTTATAGCAATGTTTAGTTATTGTCATATGGTGCAGCAATTTAAGGAGTAAAAAAGCGGTACATGGTACTTTCAGGTGCTTGTTGGAAGTTACAACATTCTTGTACTGTCGAGCAACGAAGAGCTATACCCAGCATGTCGTTCAGCAGTGCAACAATTAACAGGGGTCTTCTCTCAATAAATTACACAATGTATACATACAAACTACTAATACATTTGTCCCGTAGATCTCAAGAGCTCGCACTGGACACTGCACTTCCTTGGGTCCTGAGCAATAAACCCGCCAAGTGTGAAGTCGATGGGATGAACAGTTGTCGACAAAATCGAAGGAAGGACGGACGGTCCGAACAGACAGGACAGAACAGACAGACAGACAGACACACAGCTTTCATTTCAGTAAGATACTGTTCCACTATGAATCCTGCTGTACAGAGTGCTTTACCTTCATCATGAGGACCACAGTGTTGAGAGCGATCATGACTAGCACTGTGTTCTCAAAAGAAGGCGATGCCACAAAGTGCCACAGTCTGTACTGGAAAGTCTGTCTGTTCTGGGGCATGTAGCGGGTCATCGGCTTGGCGCTGATGGTAAAGTCGATGCAAGCCCTCTGATGGACAGAAATGTACCAAAACAGACATGAATGAATACGTGTGAATGTAACTGTGTGTATGTATCTAAACATATATTTCACCGCGACACACCTCGTTCTTCTCCAGAGTGCACTCCTGAATCATCTTGTCACCCTGCTCCTGGAAGGTGATGATGATCAGAGCCACAAAGATGTTGACAAAGAAGAACGGGAAGACCACAAAGTAGACCACGTAGAAAACAGACATCTCCATTCGGTTCCCTCGACTTGGCCCCATGCTGTCCTCTGTAACATCAGTAGAGTGCTGCAGGACCCTAGCAGAAAGAAAAAAAATGGGAGAAAAGAGAGGTAATTTATATTTTTGAATGCTATATTTAGACCAACACGTTTGTTGTTTTACTTAAATTTTGATACATTAAATTAAAAAGAAAAATCCACTTACTGAGGCCATCCCTCTCCAGTTGAGACAGTGAAAAGTGTGAGGAGGGCCCAGCAGACGTTGTCGTAGTGAAACTCGTGTCTCTTCCACTCTCTCCTCTTCACCTCCTTTTTGTCTCTGCTGTAGTCAATGTAGTAGCCTCTGTAGGGAGTAGAGCGACTCAGAGGTCATTGTTTCACTTATTTCACTGATTAAGCCAGTAGTGTGAATTAAGAGAAAAATATTAAATCTTTTGTAACGTGCAAATCTTATTAACTAGTGAATCTGGGGGTCTGCAGACAATCACAGGTTATCTGGGGATGTATAAAGACTGAGAAGCTGGTACTTCATGGCCATTTTCTGCTTTCTGCTTATACCTGGAGTCTCTGTATTGTCTCATGTTTGTTAAATCTATTTATTAGTTAATTATACAGTATAGAGTTGTTGCGTATGTAAACTCCTTGTTCCTACTTTACTTGCTGCTTTAGATATACTGTATAGCCACTTACTGGCATGCCTTCTCTGAATTCATGGAGCTGTCAGTGCAGTAGAAGAACTTCCCCTTGAAGAGCTGCACGGCAATGACAGCAAAGATGAACATGAAGAGCTGGTACACAATGAGGATGTTGAAGACGTTCTTCAGAGATGTGACCACACAGTCGAAAACAGCCTGGGGAGAAGAAAGACAAGAGGGATGGCAAAGCATGCGCAATCTGTTAGAGATCTGTGAAACACCAAAAAACCCAAATACTGGAGAGTGTTTGCAGACGTTAACATCATACCTTGAGTTTAGGAAGCCTCTTGATGGTTTTAAGAGGCCGCAGAACTCTTAAAACTCGGAGGGACTTTATTGTCTTGATGTCTCTGCCTTTGTTGTTTCTGTTGACATTGAAATACAGCCCTTAGGAACATAGCTGTGCACTCAATCGAGTTCACAAGGACACATGGCACAGACACATTCAAAAAGAAAAACACAGTAAAAGCAAAATGTCAACACAAGTGCATATCAAAAAACACAATGAAACACAGAACTTCATCTTGAGTGTGTTTATACAGAGCCCAGCAGGTGTCACAGGTAAAAGGTATGATAATTTGTGCTATTTGTACATGTTTTGAGTTTGAACTGAGATACACAGATACATTTTGGGATTTAGCTGATAACACAACAATGTGTCATCTTCCATTGTTCCATTTTATGGAAACATTTTTGATTTTCTACTGATTACTCTGCAACAATTCTTAATTTGAGGGTACAAACCATTAATTAGAGGGCATCAATGATTTATTAATGTCACCAAATTATCAAAAATGTTACCCCTAAAACCTGTCAAGCAGTTTGGTGAGATTTAGAAGACACAACAAAACAAAACAAAAAAGCACACTGAATACAAAAAGGAAAAATGTTACATGTGAAAATAATAAAAGAAATATATGAGAAGCTTATGGGATACATTTACATTTAGTGTGACTAAAATTTTTACCCCATCACATTCCTGGTAGCCCCAACAGTGACAAAATCCACAGGAACAACAGAGAAAAATTGAGGCATAAAAAGAGATTCACGGTGAGCAAAGCTCGCAGGATCACAGCTATATTCACAACAGAGAAATTTACATACAATACAATCTTCTACAGTACAACAAAAGGCACAAAAGATTTAGTAAGTTATCTGGCACACTCATGCTGGGAACGACGACAAAAATAAATATCGTAGAGGCTTTTTAGCTTCACCCATGTATAAACCCCCATATTACACAGAAATCTATCTTTTCCTATTGTTGTAGGACCACAGGGACATTTAAATCTGAATTACACACTGTACAGCACCATGCATGCCTCCATATTTGCAGTTTATGAACTGTAATGTAGCAAAAAAAAATGTAGGCTGCAAAAGGTGTCTTTGAGGGAAGGTTGTTTATAACAATACTGTATGCTCAGAACATGATTTGCTGCAGTGAGTCAGTCATTAGTCGTCTGCAGGCAGCACTGTATAGTGACTCACGTTAGAGCAAAGGCTATCAGAGCTCCCACCACCACAATGAAGTCCAGGATGTTCCACATGTCTCGGAAATAAGAGCCATCGTGCAGAATGAGACCCTGGTCTATCATCTGGAGGACAAACAACGCACCCATACAGACACGTAAAGTTAACAGCTTAAATACGCACAGGGACCAAAACACCTCTGAGAACATCTAGAGTACATCAAATTCTTTGAAAGTGTGATTGGTGTAAAAGTGGAGAAAAGATATGTTTCAGTTACCCACCTTGATGATCATTTCAAAGGTGAACACTCCAGTGAAGACATAATCGAAATAACGGAGGACCTAGATAATTTACAAACATAAAAAGTACACAGACACAAGACTTTACTGAGGGTGCAAATTCACATTTTGTATTATTCTGGAACATTCACACTAATTCTGTAACGTATGAACTGCATATTAATTGTCATAGTACAAACAAATTGCAACCTTGGAATGTCCCAGCCAATTTAACTTAATTCAATTTTTGTTTCCAAAATGGTTCTCCACCAACCACCATTTATTTCATTGTTTTTGCAGCTGTGAGCAGCTCCTCGGTTTCATTTGTACATTGGGGCAGAATAGTGTCCATCAAGATTTTAATTTCATACATTTCAAATGTGACTTTGTGTGTCCTTAGCAGTGTTGTGACCATTTCATCTTTGCTCAAGTCCAAAGTAAGTCTCAAGTCATTTGGTCCAAGTCTCAAGCAAGTCTCGAGTTGTTTTTTTTGGGTGCAAGTCAAGTCAAAGGTTATGTCAAGTCAAGTCAAGTCCTTAAGTCAAGTCCCAAAACAAGATAAAGCACTCTTACCTGTAGATTTTAAATCCAAAAGTGATTAGGCCTACTGGTGATACAGACGCAGCCATTGTGGTGGTCTGGTCCAACAAATGAGGCTGTATCAAGGGTCTTTGTTGTTACTTGTTGCCATAGCAAGGAGTTTGACTGACAGCCAGTCATCCAATCATGATACCTGGAAGCTTTTTGAGTTGTTCCAATCATGATTCACAGTTTGTGTTGTGGCCGCTGCATAGCATACTTGATAGTTTAGACAGAAACGTGACAACATTAAATTATATTATTTTATATTTAATAGCTAACAAGTCATCCGAGTCATCATGCAAGTCAAGTCTTGAGTCATTAACATACAAGTCCAAGTCGAGTCTCAAGTAATTTATTTTTTGTCAAGTCGCAAGTCATCAAAACGGTGACTAGAGTCGACTCGAGTCCAAGTCACCAAGTCTCAAGTCCACATCTCTGGACCTTAGTGTGGATCTTTACTTGGTCTCTCTCTCTCTCATACTAAAGTGTAGCTTTTACTAGTTTGTGTTTATTTAGTTACTTGTGACACTTTCCATAACACAGAGTTGTGAAAACAAATACAGCACAGCTATTTCCCAGGAAAAGACTGCAGATTCGCACCTTGTATGTGTGTGAAATTAAATGTGTCACAACACATTCTTGCTGACAGTGTTATGTCAACTTGAGATCAAACAGTAAACCTTAAAGTTAAAACTCTGTCAGTAGTATTTCAGAATGAGTAAGTTCATATTTTCCATTCATTCTTTTTCAGTCTTGTGAAAACAATTGCTTCTTTGAGGATAAAGTGTCAGCGGTCAGTGTAATACCATCAGATCACTCTGGTGTGACACCTCTGTATAAGTTAAATAAATCTAAGACTGCTGCATAAATCAGTTGGCACTTCAGACATCCACTGCTTTTCTAAGGTGTCAGTATGTTTCATATGAGGTGCTTTTCAGATTATTAAACAGCATCTGAAACTCTCTCCCCCCCCACGTCAAAATTGAACCCTTTCCCAAACCGACAATCAGACATTCACACCCACCTAATGCAGTGATTAGCCAGCAGTGTAAAGTTTTTCTGGTTCTTCACACGATTACTTCTGTCACTTTTTATATGCAACACTATGAATGCCTTCAAGGAGAGACTGTCCTAAAAGTGTGGGCCGTTATCCACATTTGAACAATTTGAGTGTGGCCATTCGGAAAAAGCTATTAGCACTTTTGTCTGCAGACGTGGCCGACATGTTTGTACAAACTAGTTTGTGATGAGCACACGACATTGCATACACCCTCTACCTTTCCAGAGCAAAAAAACATTGGTAAAGACAGTTGTCACCTTGGCCACCATCTCTTTGATCTCCTGTCCTCAGGGAGACGCTACAGGTCCATCAGAACACAAACCAACAGACTAACGTTAAGTTTCTTTCCAAAAGCCATACAGACTCTAAATCTGCGCACATAACGTCTTTGCACCCATATTCACATTTCTTATTAGTGTTTTTACAATCCATTTTATTGGCAACTACCTGCTATTGTTTTGTAAAAATGTGGTTGTCTAATGTTATACGTGGATGTGTGCAATATAGTTTTATTTTAAGCACCGCTGGGAGGGGCATTTGTAATTTTGCTGTATTCATTGTAATATAATGACAATAAAGGCTTCTTATCTTATCTTCCCCCCGCCTTTAGTCTACCAGATCTTTCTAATGCACCTGTAAAGCACTGCTGTAAAATCTTTTTGCACCTGGTAAGAGTTTTCTTTTGATCATCCAACATCCAAGTTTGGATCATGAATAAACTATAGACACTATAGGAGAGACGTATTTCGATCTCACCTTGTTTCTGTCTGAATTGGTACACACGGGGTCCTCAGCAGCCAGTGCAATGCTGCTCGCCACGATCACAAGGAGAATGGTCATCTCAAAGTAGCGCATAGTGACCATATAGTGACAGATCCTCCTGATACTGTAGATCAACAAAAGGGGGAGATGTTAATTGTTGGTTGATGAAAGAGCGCACACAGGATACAAAGACTTTTGATAATCAATCACAAAATTTAGTGGATTTGGTAGCATCTTACGGGTTGGAGGCCTTAAAGATGAACATGCTATCTGGAGCTACAGGTTTGGGAGGAACCGGAGGTTCCTCCTCGTCCTCCTCCTCATCATCCTCATCCTCCTCATCCTCCTCCTTCTCTGTGTCGTCCTCTTTGTCTGTCTGTTCAGAGTGGTATGCCTCCAACTCTTTACTGTTCACTAAAACCCAGACAGAGGTCCAAGAGGATAGAACAAAATGCTTTAGCTGTACATGGACAGCTATGATGAAGAAAGAACAATGTGAGTCACCAGCACAATGGATTCAATAAAAAAAAAAAGAAAAAAAAAGACTGGCACTCTAACCAGATGTCAAACACCTACACATGGTGATCCAAGGTGATACCAACACTACATCCTACAGTATGATGCACAGTAAAGGAGTGTGACTGCAGTTAAAAGTGATCACAGTGCTACCTGTCATGGGTGTGAGCTCAAGCAGCGGTTGTGCAGACATTTCGATGGCCACGCTTCCAACCAGGTTGGACTTGTCCCGTTTGATGGAGACCGGGCGGCTCTCAGACTCGATGGCCCTCACACTGAACTCTGTGGCCTCTAAGGCGGGCTCCACTGGGATGTTTTGGTCTGAGTGCCCGCCTTCACCCTGCTCTGACCAGGTACAGTCCAGCAGCTGCTCACACTGAGGAGGATCGGGAATGTCCCTGAAATAAAGAAGAAAAGATCACTGAACTTAAATCAATGCAACAACACATAGATATGTTATGACGTGGAAATCTTTCCTGTAGAAGAACTGTGAAAAAGCTCTTGTATTCTGAACTCAAGTATGATTTGTGACCCCATAATCTTTTTTGCTAACACGCTAAACTAAAATGATGAACACATGGTAAACATTCAATCTGTTTAACATCAGCACTGTCACAGTGAGCGTGTTAACATGCTTTTGTTAGCACTGAGCGCAAAGTAGCACTGTACAGCCTCAGTGTGGCTGTAGAGGTCAACATTTGTTCAAGTCTTTCCCTTAAAACATCACTTAAATACCAATATGTACATTCCAAGACTTATTGGTTGCTGTAATTGTTTGTCTTCTCTATACTGGCTGTAAAGAAATCCCTTCCTAATGGGATTATATTCTCTTCCTAATAGAAGAAATGTGGGACAAAATCCACAGCCCTCGTTCTGTGCAAAAGTTCACATGAAGCAATATGAGGCCTCAGCAGTTAGACTAAACAAATAGGTGTCTTTGAAAGTTAAGTTAACATTAGATAAGTTAACTCTTTTTAAGGAGGAATCCAAAAGAGGGAACTAGAGGGAACTAGAAAGACAGTAACTTTGGAAAAAATACACACTTGATTTGTCTAACCCAAACTTCTTAAACTTCATATAATTCCACTTACTTCCAATTACTATGGGAATGTATTTTTGCATTGAAGGTAGACTGTGGACATTGCTCCCCATCTCCATGAAGGGATCTCTTCTCAGCTAATAATAACTTTTTCAATGCACATATGGGCATGTGAATAATGTTTGACAAGGTGCAATTCTCTCTCAGGAGAAAATATCCAGTGACAAATAAACATTCCATTTAAAATGGCTTTTACCAAATAATTACTTACAACAAGAAAAGGGATAAAATACAAGGGTAAAAATATGCCTCATAGATCATAGTTCATGAGATAGTATTTAACCTTATAATCCCTCTTCCTCATCAAGTAATACATGAGAACAGCCTTACCTTCGACAGTCTTCTCCAACTTCTGCGTACGGGTTGATGATGCATGTTCCACCATCTTCTTGGACTGACCCTCCTTCTTCCTCTGCTTTTTCTCTCTCCTCTCTGTCATCCTTCTCTTCCTTCTCATCCAGTATCTTCCTCTCCTGGCTGTGCGACCGTCTGACTTGTGGCACCTCATGAGGTGCCTGGGTGCAGTCCAGACTCTTGGCTTCAGCGCGAGCATCGCGGTGACGGTGCCGTCTGTGTCTCGCCCCTTCGTCTGGCCCTTGACTGGGTCTGAACTTGCGGGCCATCCTGTGCCTGCCTCCGCCTGTGGTCCGGTGGTTAGCTCCTCCAGTTTTCTCCTCGCTCAGGTTTACTAGAGGCTCAACCGTCGGAGGCTCAGGGATGGGGATGGTGATGGACATCGGGGGCTCAGGGATGGGCATCCCCACAGACATGGGAGACTCAGGCAGGTGAGTTGGGCTGGGCTCGGCGAGGTGGGGTATGGTGGGAGTCTCAACAGTGTCCTCTGTAGGGCTTGCAAACAGCTCCTCTCTGCTTGCCATCTGGCGCCGTTTGCGTAGCTGGTTGGCTCTCTGCTCCCACACTGACATGTGAACCTTTCTCCTCCTCTCGCGGCGGCTGACGAAGGCGTTAGAGCCATTGAGGGGCTGTTCGTCTGGGGCCCCTGTCTTGTCCTCGGGCTCATCTGGGAAGTTTGGTCGGCCTCGGTGGATGGCTCGTTTCCTGTATAGGTAGGGCCTTCTCCTCCCACTAAGGACCATAATATATTTCATATCAATATGGGGCAGCAACAGGCCCAAATTTAAGGAATTGGTGACAAGAAACATCAAGACTTTAGCATACCAGTTATATAAAAGAATATTTAAACAAATCAAATAAAAGCTGCAAGAAAAGGACAGACCTTTTCTGTGAATTTATAATGTTAGTTAATCAGTAACACAAAACAATTCCTATGGAAAAATATGCAAAATACTTCAAGCTAAGTGTAGAAAAGAATCTCAATAATTGAGTAGGAAAACTCAAGGGAGAAATTCTGTGAGACAGAGATGCATACAATTATACTTACTGGTATTCAGATTCTTTTGTTGTCCATGTAATCAATGAGTGATTTTTGAAAACAAGACATTAGTGTTTTACAACATACATACAACATACATAGAACATTTGTTGTGACACAGAACAAAGTGTGTAAAGGGGACACAAAGTGTAGGTGAAGGTTATCCAGTTTACACAGGTTTAGAAGGGACTGAAATCAGTTCTTTAAGATTAATAATGCTAAGGGATAATATTTTCTTACTTTAAAGTGCTCATACTATGCTCATTTTCAGGTTCATAATTGTATTTAGAGGTTGTACCAGAATAGGTTTATGTGATTTCATTTTCAGAAAACACCATATATTTGTTGTACTGCACATTGCTGCAGCTCCTCTTTTTTACTATGTGTTGAGCTCTCTGTTTTAGCTACAGAGTGAGGCATCTCACTTCTGTTCCATCTTTGTTGGGAGTCGCACATGCACAGTAAGTACTGCTAGCTTGTCAGTTGCAGAGTATGATGGCGTGCCACGCTAGCAGCTAGGCGAGCATTATAACATGTGTTACAAAGTGATGCACGTTCATCACGGAAGTAAAGGCTGGACTTCAACAGAGCTGTTTGGAGCAGTTTGTGAACTGTGTATTTTCTGTTGGAGATGGTAAGTCCCTTTGGGGTGGACTTTGGGCTTTTTCACTTTGTAAACCTATAACGTGCACAAAAAGATATGTAGCACAATAAAGGAAAGGGGAAAAGCCAAAAAGCATCATATGAGCACTTTAAGGTTTAAGGTTCAAATTGATTCGAAAGCTGACAGAATGTCAAAATACACAACATTTTGGTCAGTGCCACATAACAGGCATAAAACAAGACAATGTGATGGAACCAGCAAAAGCCTGTAATACACATCAGAATCAGGGTCTTGATAGCTGCAACACGTACAAGACTAACATTCAAATATGTAACAGACAAATGATACATTCAGTGTCACAGCTATAGATTCAGTTAACCGTCACTGTGTTAGTTGCCTTTTCTCTCACTTTATGGAGTTAAAATGTGTCTATATGTTTTTGTCTTTTGTCTGAAATGCAGTTTGTAACTTTGTGAAGAAACATTCTACCCAAAATAAAAGTTTATTGTTATCATTATTACATGATTTTAGGGAGTTTGAAGGCCCCCCATACCTTCACCAGGGATTTTGCATGTGTAATCACGTAAACATTCGTATTATCGCCTGCAATAATATAACTGTTTGATTTCCTGCCTTCAAGTAAGTACTGGTGTCCCCCCATTTATATATGGTACAAAAATCAGCTTGCAGAGACTTTAAACACTTATATATAATAAATAAGTTATTATTCACAGTGAACATTTATTTGTTCATTAATTTCTTTTGGTAAAGCATTTTTTAAACACTTTATTGTTAGTGTTATCAGGTTTTTTGGGAAGCTCCAACATTCAATACTTGAGGATATAAACCTTTTCAATGAAATTCCATTGCTAGGCAATAGCTTGGCCCCTTGTTAACTTCCTGTAAGTTGATGTCATTCACATGACACACTGCAACAGGAAATCAAACTTTGGCCATTTAGAATTTTTATGTTTACATCTGTTGAAAGGTCATTTTGATTTCATTGCAGAAAAGCAAACAAAGAAATTTCAAATGATCATTTTCACAATTGCCCTAATTTGCCTTGTGGGTTAGATTTTCCAAAGATTAAGCCTGACTTGTTCATTGTTCATGTTATGAACTACAAATAAAGCTTCACCTGGTAAGCAGGAAAAACACATTTATCAATCTGTAATCATATACAATTTTTTTTGGAAAATCTAGCTAGTAATGGAAATACCCAGAGTTTATTGTTAATGGTGTAAAACATGCAATAACTGACACTGATCAGACGGAGTCATACTAAGTAAGTAAAAATCTGACACACTCCAAAATGTGCCTCCTCCCAGTAGAGTGACACACTGAGACTTCCCACAGTTCCAGAAAACTACCTACTGCCCTCCTCCTGACTTACTGGATCATTAGACCTGTGGGAAAGCCACCAGGTACCAGGGACAAGGACGGCAAATTATCCTACGGCTAGAAGTCCCACATACATTGCATCGGTTGCACTTCAGATGTAACAATGCCTGTATGTATTGTCCCAGACAAATAAACTGATAAAATAAAAATAAAATAGGTCATCGGAAGGAACAGGACAGGAGGTCAGTGAAGAATCTCATTAACTAAAGAGGCTGCTTATCACCTAGGCTGCTTATCTCATAGACTGAGATGGTTATAGAAGGAGGTTCAGAAGGAGGTTCAGTTATGCTGCAAAATCAGTATCTCAGAGGTCATGCTTTTAAATCAGGCACATTCAATAAACATTCAGGATTGTGTCATCAATGCCATAAACATGCCTTTCTAACTGAACTGCATTCACCATGCAACTGGAGGCACTGCGGAGCAGATTAAGCATTCACCAGCTACAGCTTTAACTGGTTCTCAGAGAGTCCACAGTTGAAGACATTGTGGAAATATTGATCTTATTGGCAATACCTAATTGATTATTTATACAACTTCTCTCCAATAACAGAAGTAGCATGATGATCGCATTCAGGAACACCACCAGTTCTCCCACAAGCATCCGTATTGTACAAATCGAAGCTTGATTCTACTACTTGCATCTGCTGCAAAAGACAAAACTATTTAAATAATCACGTTTTCAGCCCAATCTGAATTTTCCATTTGCTCAAGAGGAGAGCTGATCTGAGAAACAGTCACACACTCACGACTAAGAACTACTTGAGAGTATATCATCCTAGAACGCTCACTTTGTTAGCTTGTTAACTTACTCAGATATAAGGCCATCTCTGCCTCTGGCATATCTCTGGTTGAAAAACTCCTCCTCCTCCTCTTCATCCTGATAAAGACAAAATGAACATGCACATTTAATGACCACTTACTGGAACACCAGAACTATATAAATCTATCAAATATTACACCTGTAACATACATCATTGAAGGTGTGTGCTGTATGAATAAATATATTGTATTGGTTAAACTGCCATAACAGAGGTAAAAACAGTTCAAACCTTTGTCAGTTCCTGTGCGTTGGCCAGATTATCCACAGCGATGGCCAAAAAGACGTTCAGCAGTGTATCTGTCATGAAGGCAGTTAAGCACAAACACACCAAACTGTGGGAACCTATTATTGTTTGTCCTCCCCTCTCCCTTTCATAAATGCATACTGTTAAAACTCAAACTGATTTTGAGTTTGCATGGCAAAAGAATCTCAATTCAATTTTCAGTCTTGATGTTAAATTAAGCTAAGCGGCAGCTCACCTTACAAACATTAGAGTGGTATCAGTCTTCTCATCTAACTCTCCACAAGACAGCAAATACGTCTTTCCCAAAATGATGAACTAAAGACTTTTCTTACAAGGCATGCAATCATTACATAAAATATGATGTGATGCTATGAATTTAGCATCCCAGCAGTATATAAAGTATTCAAAAATAGCATTAAACATTAAATCTACGCAGCAGCAACAATAATACAGTAAAATAATATATAATTCTGACAGGGGCCCTTTTGCTGGCATTTTGAGTACTTTTACTTTTGACAGTATATTTTGCTCTATATTTTAACTGAAGTAACATTTTCAATGCAGAACTTTTTCTTGTGATGGAGTACTCTTACATTGCAGTATTACTGCTTTTACTCAAGTAATACCTATACGCTACATCAGAGCTCTCTGCCCACTTGTTGAAGGTTCAATAAGGATACAGTTTCCAAACAGGGTGAGCACTATGAAGTAGATCGATGACCACATTCCATACTGCACTCCACCCTGCGAGCGAATCCCATTATACATCACCTCATTCCAGTCCTCACCAGTCAGAATCTGTAGGCAAACACACCGAATATTTAGCATATATAATTGCATTGCTCATATTTGATCGGCCTAAAAATACATTAAGCAGGAGACATATTCTCTGTCTGCAAACCAGTTCAAGATATGCTATTAAAAATGGCAGCGAGATCCGTAATTACTATGTGTGCTGATCAAAACACTCTTTCACAGTGCGGTTGGTTTTGTAGCATATCTGATGTGGATTCACTTGTCTGATATTCATGTGCGCATATGTGTGCATGGATGTGTGGGATGATAGCAGAGGCAGGGGGTGGAGAGCGAGTGAGCAGAGTTGTTTAATCTGCGCCTGGGGTGAGAAATATCCCAGGGTGCAATGTGTCATGGAGAGCAGGCAGAATGAGGGGATCTGTGGGAGCCAAACCTGAAACACTGTCATGATGGCAGCTGGAAACGTGTCAAAGTTGGTGGGAGTGTAATCTTCAAATATGAACCTAGAGGGAAGGCAGATAGAAAGCAGGGTCAGATATGACCAAGGAAGAATAGGAGGAGGAAGATGAGGAGGAGGATGCAGAGCTATTTTCATCCGGACATGTCATTTCCTCTCCTCTTAATCATTGAAAAAAACTGCTGTTCAGTTTGCAGGGTGTGTAGCTACCATTTTAAACTGTGGCATGATCAGATATGTAGATTAAAAATATTCTAAGAAAAGCTGCCCTTGATAACTGAAGCAGCGAGGATGTCAGCTTTGGTGTCCTTGAAGTCTTTTACTCACCTTCCTCCAAAAAGCTGCATTCCCAGCAGAGCAAACACCACAACAAAGAGAAAGAGAAGAAAAAGCAGGCTGATAATGGACTTCATGGAGCTCATGAGGGACACAACCAGGTTCCTGAGAGAGGCCCAGTATCTGACAGAAAAAAAGAAATCACAGATTTTTTGTCGTTTTTGAACAGAATTCTGTGGAAATATAGACACAAATACGCATACTACAACCCAGGCCTAATTTAGCTGGAATGCTGTGCTTTTGGTTGTCCCACTTACTTGGTGATCTTGAAAATTCTCAGAAGTCTCAGTGCCCTCAGTACACTGATCCCAAATGACATGCCAGGCCTGAAGAAGCCCCAAACCACCTCAAAGATGCTGCCAACAATAACCTGCAAAACATGTCAGCATAGACATGTGTTTATATGTTTGTATGTGATCACTACATTTGTGAGAATGGTTAACTTGCTGTTAATAAAAAAAAATAAGTAATGTAAATGATAAAACACCTTTATCAGTTAATTAACCCAAATTCCTAATTTTGCACTAGAAATTTAACTTTTACATTTGCAACAAAAAACAAACATTGTTTTCTTTTTTTTTGTAATATGGAGTCATTATGAGGGATGAAGTGCCTCACCCCACAGTCGAAGCAGTTGAAAGATGAATGGAAGTAGAGCCGGAAACCCAGACCATACATTTTCAAAAACATCTCAGCCAAAAACAGACCCAGGAAAACAAACTCTGCATAGTCTAGAGGTGAGGAAACAAAAAAGAAATTAGCTCAAAGAAGAGAGAGGAAACTGTCTGCCAAAAAATAGAAAAACAGCACAACCATTCAGATCTAAAACCCACAGAGGAAGATGGTCAGCCAGTCGGGCTGGTTGTGGTGGACAATGGCCACACATATGGTGTTGAGAGCCACCAGACTGAGTACCATCAGGTAGAAAGTGTCTGTCTTCACCATGCGGCGGATGGAGATGCGTAACATGCGCTCTTTACGCCGCAGGTAGGCAGCGGGGCCTCGCCGGCCGCTGCGGAAGTTCATCCTCGATCGCGACATGCCTGAGGGAGAAAGAGGGAGAATCACAGGAGTAAAAGAGAGAAGTGCAGGAGTGTGAGGAAGTGGTAATACGTAGGCAAAATATACACCAAGAAAAGAAGCCTGCTCTGAAGGCAGTGAGTAACTGAAAAGACTGAAAGTCCTTTACTCACTGGCAGTAGACATGTCCGTATACTTCTCGTCCCCTGGCGCTCCTCTCCGTGCACCAGTCTTCTTACTCGCTCTCTTTAGCACTAGAAATGTTCCACAAAAATTCAAGGTTATAAAAATTTCAATATATTTCAAATGAAAATGAAAACAACAAAAGAAATGATCACTATTGGTAAACTAAAAAGGTCTGCTCAACAGTGAATAGGGTTTACAGAGATTTTACACTTTCCTGTTATCCGCAGTTATCAAAGTAAACTGACTCTGTGGATAGAACAGTGCATTGAATTTATTCACATGGTTCACAATTCACGAATTTAGCACCCTAATACCATGGCCACTTAATAAACGAGCAAGAGGCGGTTGTGATCAGTTTAACCCATGGTTAAGTACCTAACATTGCTGGGTTCATCTATTGGCTGCAGTCATGGCTTTTTAACAATCGTTTATGGCTTTACTCAAAGATCACAGCACCATTACAGAGAGACCTATAATGCTCACACGGTATTTGGCACCTCAAGCATGAGAGGAAGAGGTGGCTAGCACTGTTGAAAAGTTTAATGATATCAGGTCTCTCACAGGATGAATTAGTGAAGGATTTTAAAACTTATTTTACCACCGATGCCTGAATTAATGAACAATCAATTAAAGGAGAAAGCTCGAGGGACGCTTGCTCGCCCCCACTTCTCACTCATCAATTTAATCATTCCTTAGTTTATAACTTTAATTTCATTCTTCTGCCTATTTTATAATGTCTGTTGGGACCCTTTTTTAATTCCTATTTGTTCACATGCTGTATGAAAAGCGATTTGCAGGATTTCATCCATGCAGTTGGCATGAATGAAAGTTAAATATGAAGAGTGACTGCTGGTCTGATGTTGCCTAATGTTAAATCAAGCATTTGTATTGTTGCTATGGTTACTTGCAGCTTACACAATGACTTACAGTACCAAGATGGATAAACTCGACCAGAACTACATTTGACATGTTTGGATATACGGTTAAAACACACAGCAGTTAATCCAATCAGACAGTATATTTTGTGTCTGTCATATAATATGTAATAATCGCCATCCATGTGTAATTAGACGTGATTATTCAAACGTATGAGAACTCACCATCTAACGGCGATCTCCCAGAACTTTTATTCTCCTCTGCAAGCATTACCTCCTCTGTAATAAAATAAAACTGGAGGTTATACACAGACTAACTTGTTTTCATTAAGGCACAATTTAAATCATCACACATGGAAATATACATTGCAGGGTTGTATTCTTTAGGATGTCTGCAAATGTCTACAGGAACTGAGGCCAAACCGATGTAAATGCTGCTTTGAGAGGCCACTATGACCTTCTTCAGAGAAAGAGCTCTTATTCTCTCTTACATTCTGGCAATATCTCGCTCTCCCTTTTCTCGCTCTCTTCCCACACTCACCCACATCCATGCACACATAAATATGCACCACAGCTCTCTCACACACACACACACACATGCAAGTAAACACACAAACACACACACCAATGCGCGTGCACACACATTTAGTCAGTGAGTCAGTATCACCTTTTTCTCACCTTCTACTTGCGTGGGAGACTAGCAATGTAGATTGCCATTACACCACTGTGTGTGTGTGTGTGTGTGTGTGTGTGTGTGTGTGTGTGTGTGTGTGTGTGTGTGTGTGTGTGTGTGCGCGCGTGTGCGTGCGTGCATGCAACTCAAAAAAGCTACTCTACTGTGTGTATAAAATGAGATTCAGTTTGTCATAGTTTGACATTTTGGGAAATATGCTTATTCACATTCTTGCCTTTTCAGAGTTCGATGAGAATATTGATACCACTCTCAGATATGAAAGTGGGATCAATCTTCTCATCCAACTTGCAGCAGGAATGTGAATAAAGGGGTATTTCCCAAAATAAAGAACTATTCCTTTAAATGCTTTTTACAGCTTTGTACAGTTTTAAATTAAAACAAACATAAATAATCAGAAAAAAACACATAAGGGGTTCATTAGTGGTTCTAAACATTGTGGAATGCTTTTACACATTACGTTTTGTCTGTTGTGAACAAACCTTTTAATAATGACAGCAGAAAAACATCTGAATCCAAAATGCATAAAGTGGGACTGACAGCACTGCTCATTTGTTGCGTTTAGAGGTAGTTTGGGTGATGAGAGCAACTCTCCCATTACTACTGAAGCCTGACTGCTCACTCACTCACTCTAAGCCTCTCTGTTACTGTAAACCTCCACATAATTAAACAACAAGATTGTGTCTGCAGATGTGAAGTTGTTCTGCTGCCCAGTACCTGCCCTGTCTATCCAGGCTCGGTAGCCGTTCAGTTCTCTTTCCACCTGTTGCTGGCGGCGTAGCTTCATGAAGGCCCGCCTGTTCTCCACCCTCTCCCTTTCCTTGGCAAATTCTCTGAAGAGGGAAGCATTAAAAACATAATGCATAATAGAGACAAACACCAGTTTTATACATGTAGGGAGATTCACACTCACCCCGACAGGACTCCCAACACCAGGTTCAGCACAAAGAACGAGCCAATAATGATGAGGGGAATGAAGTACATCCAGTTCCATGTGGTACCCAAGGCGTCGTTGGTCTGAAACACATTCATGTTAACACACATTTACAAAAACTGTGTGATGCGTTGTGGTTCATTTGTTTCCGCAGCAGTGAAGCTCACATTATAAAGAACGGCTGTCCATCCCTCCATGGTGATACACTGGAAGACTGTGAGTACAGCAAACAGGATGTTGTCGAACTGCGTGATGCCGTCGTTGGGTCCAATCCAGGTGTCGTTGCAGTCGTACTTCTCTGGACACTTCCTCACTCCGCAGGCGAACGCCAACTCTGTCGAGTCGACAGTCTCATTGTCTACAAAAAAAATAGTAAAGAAAACGACTCACAATCGAGTCATGTCCTGTTTTTTCCCCCAACCATTTATTATATCTCTCCCAGACACTTTGGTTTTAGTAGTGATCAAACAAACAAGATATAACACGTTTATGAATGAGCTTAAGAGAACTGTTGCTTTGAGGAAATACTTAATTAATTAGTTTTTGCACACTGTACAACCATTATCCCAATTCTTTAATTTTCACAGTTTAAATCTCTCGTTTTTAATCGTACTGCTCATGCTTTAACTACACAACTAAATAAGCATTTAATGTTCATGGGTGTATGTACATATATATGTATAAATACAGATTTTATATATTTTTTATTTTATTTTTATCTTATATTTACTTTTTTATTGTGTGTGTATATATATATATATATATATATATATATATATATATATTATTAATCTATACTTTTTATACACTTTATTTTATTTTTTTTATTATTTAGTTGTTTAAAACAAAACTCAATAAAGACATTGTTCAAAAAAAAAAGCACTTAATTGCACATTGCATTCTGTGTCGATAGCAAATATATCTTAAATGAATTTTGTGACATCACATTATTCTATGATTTATACAGTCAGTCATTGGTCCAGTACACAACTTACACAAGTGTGATGTGACAACTTGAAACTGTCTTGCATCCAGTGGTTAAACATTTGAAAAATATTTGCATTTTTAATTTTTTCAATGAGGTTGAAGCAGCAGATGTAGTATTTTTTATATGTCTTAAAACATGTTTGGAAGGAATCTTTAAACCTTTAAAGATTTAAGGGAAAGATGTAAATATTTCCCCTGCTCTAAACGCTGTTTATACTTTTTCAGGTTTTATATCTGAATCCATCTTTGAGTTGTGCAGGGCGATGACAGTAAATGCTATGGTGTGGCGCATGATTACAGAGTAGTTGTTGACTAATTAAGCAGTAGCTAAATTAGCCAGCAACAACTCTATTAATACGCTTGAGGCACTGCTACTGTAATCTATGAAAGCCTCAGTTTCAGTTTTCAGTTGAGAACAGTGAGCAAACCACACATGTGATGTACCTGCTAGTGAACCAATCAAAGTGAATCATAAATACAATGTGTGACAATAATCCTCTAAATGCATTAGTATTAGTATTGTGATAAAATCCAACAAAGTGTGACAATAATCCTCTAAAGGCATTAGTATCATGATAAAAGCAGGTGTGAAGACACCCCTTTATTCTAACTTTAAAAGACTGATAGCAAAACATGGTTTAAAATAATCCTGCAACATTTGTCCCCCTTCAAATTTTGGAGATGTGTTTTGATTTCATTTTATCTAGGTTTAATTTAGGACTGAAGCCAAAGGTTTTTCCCTTGTGTCTTACTATTTAGTTTCACACTATATAAACAGGAAATTAATATAAAACAAAAATGTATGTGGAGAGTGGACTGCACTCTTTTTTTTTTTTTTTTACAACAGAAAGAGACGTACCGAGGATTTCGACAGATGGCAAGCAGGTCTGGTGAAGCTTCCCGCTGTAGAACTCCAGACCAATGATGGCAAACATGAGGATGGCAAAGAACAAGAGAAGGCCAATCTGGAGCAGCGGGATCATGGCCTTCATGATGGACTTCAGCACAATCTGCAGGCCTTGAAGTATTCACAAAGAGAAATACATCCTGTTCAAGGATAACGCCACAGTATTTACTTTACATAAAGGAAATGTATTTTTCAGTGCTTCCTGCCTTTTGTAAAAAAAAGAAAAAAAAGAAAATCACCTCAGGAAGATTTTATGCTACATTGACTTAAAGTAAATCATTTTAAATGTTATGTGAATTGTCCTAACATGATATATCTATAAAAGCTAGTCCTGTTCTACCAAAACTCAAATTAAAAGATTAAAGAGAACATATCCAGTAGCCTCCAACTCTGCCATGAGTTTTTCTTTTCTATTGCCTCAAGATTAACAAAACAGAATACGGTCTTCATACTATGATATTTATAAATGTACATGCTCTCATATTTAGGGATTTGGTGGACTTTAAAAATGCACAATTAACGTTTGTATGAAATGAAAAATAAAATGCCCCAGACTGTATCCTGAAATAGTTCCAGTTTCCAGTGAGTCCATTTGAAATAAGAGGAACAAATGCAAAACAAAATGTATAATACACTTAATAGATTAAAACAAATATTTAAAAATGAATGACAAATATAAAACTGAGGTGTAAACACTAATCTGTATAAGAATTTTTCAAGAAAAATCGCAAAATGTTTTGGATCAGTGTCTGTCTCCCTGTCCCTGCCTGTTTTCCTGTTCCCCTTTCCCTTGTGTGTGTGGTGTCTGTCTCCACCGGCTTCCATGTCACTCAAGAGGATCTAGGTCAAGGGGCGTGGCCACTCTCACCTGCTCTGCTCTAGCCAGCTGCAGATCATTCCAGTAATCAACCAACAGTTATCAACCCGGGCTGTTCACCTTTTCAGCGCCAGTTCGTTGCAACCATTCTCGTGGTAAAGTGGCTCTACTCTGTGCTTAAGAGACTTATCCCTGTTTTCTCTGTTTCCAGTTTGGTTGTTGCCTCATTTATGCTCTGGCTCACGCATTCCTTCTCTGCTCAGATTCTGCCTCTGGACCCGCTGCTCACCAGCTTTCATCTGCCTCCTCGCTGCCTACTCACCTCGCCACTCCGCTCTCAACCAGCCATTCCACCCAGCCGTCATCTTCAGTGCCTGGCCACACACCCGCCTTCTGATCTCTGGCTTCGACCCTACCTGGAGCAGCTATCCTGGCCATCTCCCTCCTCCACTATCAAACATTGTTTCTAATAAACACTGTAAACTGCTCATCTGTGTTTGTGTGCCTGTTTCTCAGTTCCGGGTCTGACTGGAGCCTAACACAAAATGTGTTGCAAAAACGCAATACACATGCTTTTGAACATGTTTCTACATGTCTAAGCTGTTTTTCACAGAAGGTACCAATGACTTGCATACATACATTGGTGGGTTTAAGCTGTTCAATGGAAAAAAGACCCAAGTATCAATGCTATATGTGTAGGCCCTAATCTGAAAAAGGGCCCAGAAATTAATCTTGAACCTTGAAATTATGTACAAACTGTATGGATTGACAGTATTATACAGTAAGATTGAGCATGTTTGTACATCAGCAAATGCTATTTTTCTGAATGTTTTTGGGACAAATTTTTTTATTTCCCTATTACTGAAAGACACATTCTCAAACAACTAGATTTGTGAACTGAAAAGTCCTAAAAATTACATGCAAAGATTAATGACCTATTTGCATTATTACGGCAGTTTGTTAAACCTGACAGTGCAGGATTAGAGGTCAGTAACCAACTCACTGGGGATCCCGGAGACAAGTTTAAGAGGTCTCAGCACTCGCACTGCCCTCAGGGTCCGAAGGTCCACTGGAATGTTCATGTGGGCACCAGCAGTGGCCAGGATCCTGGTGGACAACACACACACACACACACACACACAACGTATACAGAGATATTGCTGATGGTAGTTCTGTTAGGCATTGTTTTCTTCTATTCTTTTGTTAAGACAGTTAAATAAATAGCTACAGTATTACTTGGGATGGCCTGAAAAGAAAAAATCCATTTGGGTTAAAATAGAGAAAATGCAACAGGGACATATTTAAGTGTCTATTTGCACCCCCGGTACGAATAGCCTCGGCCACACAGCTGAGCTATTTACACCCTGTGACGTAACAACAAAAAAACGTTGCTCGCGTGCACCGAAATCATGGTGGACGTTCATCTTCCATGACCGCAGAAACTGGCATATTAGGGAAGTTTTGTCTCTAAAGTTTATAACAATTGAATTTCTAGCGGAAAATGGATACTACAGTTGCGCTTTCTGTCTTCAGTGAAAGCATACTAGTCAGCTGCAAATATGGCTTGACCCCAAAAAAATTCTAACAAAAGATTTTTCAGTGGTTTACAGTAGTATCAGATGTACTTAAAAACATACTAAAAGTTTACCAAAGTTTGACTTCAGGAAAGGCCCCATTTTCAAAATGGCGGCCACCAGGTCCTTAAAAAGACCATTACTCCTTTGTATTCCTACTACACCATGAATACTGGTACCGTATACATGTTTTGGCCATTTAATAATCTAATTAGCATATTTGTATGATAAATAACTGATTACAAGCACAATTATATATATATATATATATATATATATATATATATATATATATATATATATATATATATATAATATATATATATATATATATATATATATTTATCACGAAAAATAAGGGCAAATACAATTACAATTTAATAATATTTATTTAATAATCCCTTAAGTAATTGCATATTTCTCATATCGTTTTGCCTAGTGTTGGTGGTTTCTGTCCATCAGCTCCCTTCTGATGAACCTCTACCACATCAGAGCCATCTCTTAAGTTTTTACAGCAAATGGGGCCAAGTTTCTTGGTTTACAACAATATGAGTCAAAATTGCATTTGGAGTGTACTTTTTCCTCAAGCTAATCCAACAATGTCAACATTGTTGGCCTTTGTCATTTGTTAGAAATATTTCTAATGTTCTTTTGACACCCCCATAAAATGACATTGAGCATGTGTCTGAGAATAAGACATTTGGGATGTAATATACACTACCGGTCAAAGGTTTTAGAACACCCAATCTTTTTAGTTTTTTTATTGAAATTTTAGCAGTTCAAGTCCAATTAATAGCCTAAAATGGTCCAAAGGTAAGTAATGAACTGCTTGAGGTTAAAAAAAAAAGTAATGTTATTCAAAACCGAAAAATAATGTGTTCAAAATTTTACAAAAAGGCCTTTTTCAGGGAAGAAGAAATGGGTTAACAACGTAAAGCTGTTCTGCAGCAATGGAGGTTGATCAAGCTTTGAAAGTTGGTGCTACCAATTCCCACAGGTGTTCCAACTTGTCTGGATTACTTACAAACCCCTCTGTTTGTATAAAAGTATTGTTGGAACACACTGTGGTACCGTACGCTTGTGAGCATTATTTGAACAGTATTGTACTGCAGAAAGTAGTGTGTTGCTATAAAAATGGCGGGAAAAAGAAAATTAACAATGGAAGAGAGACAGACCATCATAACACTTAAGAATGTTGGCCTTTCCTACAGAGAAATTGTGAAGAAAGTCAAGGTGTCAGTGAGTACAGTATTCTTCACCATCAAAAGGCACTTAGAAACAGGGGGAAACTCTCACAGGAAGAGGTCTGGCAGACCCAAAGCCACAACAGAATCAGAAGACAAGTTTCTGAGAGTCAACAGCTTGTGTGATAGGCAACTCACAGGACAACAGCTTCAAGCACAGCTTAATAGTGGTCGTAATAAGCAAGTCTCAACTTTAAAGAGAAGACTTGGAGCTGCAGGTTTGATAGGTCGAGTTGCAGCAAGAAAACCATTGCTAAGACATCAGAATAAGAAAAAGAGGCTTGCCTGGGCCAAGAAACATCGTCAATGGACTACTGAAGACTGGAAGAAGGTGTTATGGACTGATGAATCAAAATTTGAAATCTTCGGTTCATCAGGCAGGATTTTTGTACGCCGTGGAGTAGGTGAAAGGATGGTTCCTCAGTGTGTGACATCAACTGTCAAACATGGAGGAGGAAGCATGATGGTCTGGGGCTGTTTTGCTGGATCCAGGATTGGTGATTTGTACAGAGTGAAAGGCACCCTGAACCAAAACGGCTACCACAGCATTTTGCAGTCTAGTTGGGCAGGGGTTCATCCTACAGCAAGATAATGACCCAAAACATAAATCCAAGCTATGCCAGAACTACCTTAGGAAACAAGAACAAGATGGTATGCTTAAAAACATGGAGTGGCCAGCACAGTCACCAGACTTAAACCCCATTGAGCTGGTTTGGGATGAACTGGACAGAAAAGTGAAAGCAAAGCAACCTACAAGTGCCACACATTTATGGGAACTTCTGCAACAGAGTTGGGAAGAACTTTCTGAAGAATATTTGATTTCCATTGTAGAAAGAATGCCACGAGTGTGTTCAGCTGTTATATCTGCCAAAATATGGCAAAAATGACTATATTTTGGTTTATAAATTGATTCCAGGATTTCTTTTTTAACTTAAATTATTCATTTGTTCTATTCTTTCATTTCAGAGTACAATAAGACATTGAACTGCATGAATTTCAATTAAAACCTGGAAAAACTAGGGTGTAAATTTGTATTTTTACCCACCACACGGAGGAGGGGTGTGGTGGTGGGGGGTAAAAGTAATTTAAGTTACTTTTGGGTGGAATAACTTTTACATTGAATGTCAAGTCTGTGTTTTAGCAAAAAATGGGTATGTGTCCAAAAACGCATACTGAATAGGAGTTACATGACATAGGCTAAATTGTTTACATCTCTGATTCACCCCAAAAAAGATAAAACCTTACAGTTATCTCACAAAATGTATTCCATAAGTATGTCATCATGTCAGTGCAATTTAGACAAGTCCAATGGATTCATAGACCCATAAAACATGGGGTTAGACACCAAAATTACTTGGCTAGGTCAAATAATGAAGGAGTTAGGATATTTTGAGGGCTTCCTGTCCATCTTGGACGCCATCTTGAAAATTACACTTTTATAGTGGTCAAACTTTGGTAAACTTTAAGTATGTTATTAAGGACACCTAATACTACAAAAAATAGCTGAGAAACCTTATGTTAGAATTTTTTTAGGGTTAGGTGTTTTTTTTTCATATATGCAGCCGCCTATACAACCGTTGGTTTGTTAGTATCTATTTTTTTGTATAAAGTATGGTTACCTAGCAACCGAGGCTTGAAGAAACCAAGTGGTAAACAGTTGTTCAGCTTCCTGAAAGAACTGTTAGGTGAGTGGTTAGTACGCTTACCTTTGTTATGGGAGTTTGGAGTTTGATTCCCCTGTGTGGTGAGGGTGGTAGGGGAAGACTCATGAATATGCCTGCTCTGGTTGGGTTGGTTAGGTTTAGGCAAGAGGAGTGGGATTGGTTATGGTTAGGGTAAGAATGTCAGGGCGATAATATTCCAAAAAGGTGTAATACATGAGTAGTATGGATAACCGTGTGTAAATATATGCCAAGGTACTGTAAATGCACAGGGGTGCAAATAGCATACATTGATATTTGTACCAGATGGGGTATTAATAGAACACATTGCTGTGTGCACCGGCGGGGTACTAATAGCATTCATTTCTAATTGCACCAGGGTACGAATAGCATTTCTAATTGCACCAGGGTACAAATAGCATACACTGCTAATTATAACAGGGGTGCAAATAGCATACACTTCTAATTGCACCAGGGTACAAATAGCATACTGCTAATTGTAGCAGGGGTGCAAATAGCATACACTGCTAATTGTACCAGGGGTGCAAATAGCCTCACCCTTAAAAAAAATCCATTAGTAGGTAATTTGGCACCTAGTCTCTCTTTGCTTTCTAGAGATTAATGTTTTTGTCTGTGGTGTTTGACAAATGTAATGACAGAAATAGGTCAAAGGCAACAAATGGATGTAACTCAAGGGCAGTTTTGGAAAGGAGTAATTTGAAACTAAAAAAGGGGAAATAATAAACTGATTTTATGTCACGCAGACGACTGAGCAGCCAGTGGGCGGTACAGTATATCTATTTAGTGTACCAGACTTGTATGGTGAGAGACAAAGAATGCACAGCTACATACACCTGGCAGGCATCTCTACTCACATCTACCCACACACACATTGATGTCCCTCCACCCACACACAAACAATGAAAAACAGCAACAGGAGCAACCGGCAGGCAATCTCTTACCAACGTATAATCACATGTGAATGTTTCCTGTAGAGATGGCAAAAAAGCCAGATTTATGTTACTTTCAATTAGGGAAAGATAATGTTATAAGAAATTATATAAACGTGCCGCAATAACCCTGGCAAAAAATATATATATATATTCAAGTCCATATCAACCAAGCCAATTTGGTGACCTGTAACCATTTAAGATTTCACTGTTGATATCATATTTCCATGGTTGAGATTGTTAATATCTGCTGCTAATTCTCTAAGTAATATTTAAACTAAGTTGTGAAAAATATCCTAGAAATCATAATTTACTAACTAAAATCTTTGGACAGTGTTGGGAAGTGTGGGGGAGGGTAAGTGTGTGTGTGTGTGTGTGTGTGTGTGTGTGTGTGTGTGTGTGTGTGTGTGTGTATGTGTGTGAGCAGGGGGTAGAAAGCGCATGGCAGAAACTCAAGTGTGAGCCCACGCAGAATCTCTCCTGAAAGCAGTGGGAGGGAGGGAGGCAGAATGAGTGAGTGAATGAGTGAGGCCACGTTCACACTACTGCAGATAAACCTGAAAACGCTGTTCAAAGTGGTGAAAGCTCACCGTCCAAAACAACGTGTTCAGGACCTTTCTTAAACGTTTACTGTCAAGACTGAACGCTATGGCACGTGTAGGTATGCTTTTGTTGGCTGAGTAGTGCTCCCCATTCCTAATTAAACAGATCTCAATGTGTAAAATTAAAACAACGCAATACAGAACACCCGAAATATGCTTATAATGGCAGGCGATGTAAGTTTTTGAGTTGAATTTACAGGTACAGTTGTGGCAAGCTTCATTTTTTTTTAGATCAATTTTTTATTAGCACCATTTATCATTCAGACAGAACAAATTCCACAATATGTGCCAGGTAGTATCAGATGGTGCACAGAACAGAGAAACACAAATTGAACAAGAACAAAAACCCTCTCCCACCCTCTACGGTCTCGAGGAAAACAAACAAACAAACAGAAATCACACCTTGCCTAGTCACTCTCCTCTGGTTCTTGTGGCGCTGAGCTCATTAGGTCTGATATTTGTGCTGCTGTGCTTTCCCATAGGCTTATAGTTGATGATTTGGCTTTGTTAATCCTTGCTGTAATGAGCTCAAGCATGACTATGTCTAGAAAATACGCTAACCACTGTTTTATACAAAGCGAGTTGGGGGGGAAGCCAGCGCTGAGATATCATTTTCTTGGTTGCAGTTGAGCCGGCTAGCCAAATCTTCCTCTGTCTCTCGAGCAGGTGTAATTTAGAGTCGTCATTAAGTAACAAAACAATCGGGTCAGTAGGAATTCGACATCCTATCACATCAGACAGTATTGATGTTGTTTTATGCCAGAACTCATGCACCTGTCCACACTCCCAGACCATATGCAGGAAAGTTCCAGTTTGTTCAGGTTGACAGAACATACAATAGGGAGTGGGAATGACTTTCGAGACGTATCTCTTCTGAAGAGTCCGTGGCAAGCTTCATTAATGACCAATCACATCAAATTCTCTCATCTCAATCCAAAGATTTATTCCAAACAGGCAGGGGTTGAAGAACCAGAGAGACAGTCAGAGTAAGATAAACTAAACAGGCAGGGAGTAGGCATAAATCAGAGTCTGAGGCTTGATGGATAAGATTGATATGGAATCAGAGTAGGAATAGATATGAATGATACTTTTTCCTACTCTTCGGATTCACAGGGTTCAGTATTCAGGGTCAGGATCAAGATCAGGTTACAAAGAACAACACTGTAATGTTTAGTTTTAACGCAAAAAACAATCTGGTAAAGTGCAGGGGTCTCATTTATAAACGTGATGTACGCACAAAACGGGGCTGAAAATCCCACGCAAAGGTTGTGATTTATAAAATAACAAACTTGACGGGAGAATGTGCGGTCCTCCACGCAAACTCTGACCAATGTGTACGCACATTTTGGAGACAAAATAGGAATTGGTGACACAGATGGTGAGTTAGAGAGAAGTATTGATGCCTCACGCACATTTCTTCACACCATATCATGAAGATTAAATCAAGCAGTGTTATTTGCGCTTGTACTGATACTGACACTGATCATTGTTCCATAAACACCTCCAACTCATCTTAAATCAAAAGTCATTCTTAATATTTAATCAGCGCTGTCTCACCGTCACAGAGTCTGGTACGGAACGAGGAGAAGATGGCCCAACTCCATGTAATACAGAATAGCATCTAACTAACCCCCAATGGAAGAATCAGGAGAGAAACTTCAGGGACCATGACGATTTAAATTCCCTAAAGCTGAGATCTTGGATCTATGTAGTGAATTGGGTCCAGTAGAGAGGGCAAAACGGCTTGCTTGGATATAATTTATAGTTCCGTTTTGGAAGATATTATTAATGAAGGTAGTCTATAGATCCGGTTTCCCTACACTGTGCGACAACAGGCCGAAATTATAATTAAATTGGCAGCAATTCCAGAGCGTCTGAGAGGTATTGTGCTTTTTCTCCGCCAGTCGTCATGATTCGGCATGATTCAGTGTAACGAAAGAACAACTGCCAGGTTCATTAACATACTTATCAGCATTCACAAGGTGCTTTACATTAACTATTTATGGTTAAAAATGGCCGTGTACAGGGCAGGATAAGAGGCTGATCCATGTACGCACACAACATTGCTTACAGGTGTGCGTACACACGGTTTTATAAATCTGACTTTTTTTTGGCGTACGCCATTTTGGGCTTTTGGGCGTACGTACACTTTTAGTAAGGATCCATGGGGACCAAAAATGCTACAATTCTTATAATACACCTAAATAGCATCTTTTCTTAGACCCTGATGATTGCCATAATTTTCTAACTTCACACCTCCATATTTTAATGCAGCCTTTAAGTTATACATTGTCGGCCTCCAGGCACAAGTCAAGATGACATGACATCATCAGTGTTATTTCTAGCCAACAGGGCTCTAGGGATGGCAATGTCAGTTTGTTGGTCAGTTGGTCGCTCAGTCAGATTAAAGTTGAAATTGGAGCAGACTGTAACCTAATTAACATACCTACTGTAAATAACATGGCAGTCTTTCAAATCACTGTAGCATGTATAGTCCGACGCTCTTTATATGTTTTAATTCGGTGCATGTGTCAGAAATGTCGTTTCTACTTACAAATAACAACACAGTGAGTGGCGGAGGAATACCAAAGCAAATCAATGTAAATTCATCAACATGACAAACAATTAACACACATTAAGTATTTCTATTTGGCTTTCTGTTAATTTGTGGCACTAATGGAGATAGCAAACAAGTGAGTGAGTGAGTGAGTGAGTGAGTGAGTGAGTGAGTGAGCCAAGGAGATGACACAGCAAGAGACACACTGAGACAGAGCGGGAGCAGAGGAGTGGGAGTCTGTGGAAATAGCCTTCAAAACAAACACACTGAACAAAGGCAGGTAGCAGCACCGCTCGTTCAAGGCTCCACTTTGAGCTCAACAATTCAGCGGAGGCTCCATCAAAAATTAAAGCAAATATTCTGTTTGTGGCATGTTATGAATCATCCCTACACACACACACACACAGAGGCCATTTTCTTTTGTTTAGTTCAGAAAGTGTCTTCCTGCTGAAACAGAATTCTAAATAATCATGCAAACCAACATTTTCCTAGTCTTTCAGCTTCCAATATCACACATACAGTTTACTTGATTTGTTGTATGTAACAATTTGCATCTAACATCTTTGGGACCATGCAGATGCACATAATAGCACATGATCACTGTGTTCTGAAGTTTTAGTGCATCCACCAGTAAATTAGACTACATAAAAAATCCAGTTTTGCAGGAGTGAAAAATTCACTGCATTGTAATAACATTTTGCACAGAGAAAAATATTTACTTTTTCAAGGCTTTCAGTACAATAAAATACATGGGGCAGCTATACACAAGCCCCTCTACAGATTCAACTATGTAACAATCCAGCAGCGAGTTGATGTTCATACTGAGAGGCTAATCTCTTCCTCTTTGGCTCTTTAAGTAAAGCACCATTGCACAGTATTACACCAAACTGGCTCTGGAGAGGCTGAATTCATTACATGCACAGAATGCAGCCTCTCCCACACACCTACACCTACACTAAGAACACCACCAAAAACTACAGTAATCAGCAGCATCACGTTGCTCACCATTTCAGCACAGCTCTGCATATGGTAATGTGTGTCAACACATTAATGGCATTGAATTAAATCTGGAAAAAAACATAAACCATAAGTCTAATTGAAATGTTAATACTGCACTGTTGAATAGGGATTACATTTAAAAAAAAACATGTTTTTACTATTAGTCATTGAATAACCGGCTGGGTGTATATTTTCCCAAAGAAAACCCACCTGGGACTATAAGCTATTGTTTGTTCAGTTAAATTATGATAGCAAAATTGGAGCTGAGACCACTGTAGCTGTCCTTTAAAACACCTGGTATAATATGTGCAGTGGGACTGGTGCTTACTGGTAGGTTTACATGCAATGCCAATCATGTACAGGTAGATCACACTAATTTACCAACAACTAATTAACTGCCCTGGAGCCTAGCCCTCTGGGATTGGGTTGCCCCATCTATTTGTAAATCCATAACTAAGTTTGTGCAAAGTGCAAAGCAAGTGCAAAATCCTTTTACATTCTACCTAACTACTAACTAGTTTCAAATGAGTTATTTGCTCAATTGAGTTGTACACCTAAAATGTGAGTAATGTCTTAGCTTGTAGCAACTTTAGTAAATCAGTTGAAACATCTGTTCATCAAGTTACATAAACTGTAACATAAATTCCAAAAATAACAATCGTAGAGGGTCAAACAATATATTAAATGTGACTGCCACATATGTCACACAATACAGTAACATGAGCTATTTAAATTAGCTGGATACAACCGTGAATGTACATAATAAACCATTTTCAGCGTGTAGCTTGCTAGCTCAAAAGTTGTTGTTGTTTCCCGTAGTGAAGGGATTTTGAGAACAGCAACACACAGAGAGCAGAAGCGGAGGGGATGAAGCACCCACTGGTTGTCAGGCTTTATTCTGGAAATGTACTTCAATTGATCCAGACTACTGCTAACCTAACTGTTATTTGGCCTGATGTTTTAAGCAACATTTTTGTAAATTGAGATATATTTTTGCTAAATCAAATTCAAAACCTCCCAAATTATTATTTAACAGCATTTTTGATCAAGGGTCAGGTCAGTTGTGTCAACTATATTTCACTTTAATTACATCACCACAAATGAACACAACACAGAAAAAGTGGGGCCTTGCAGTAGTGCTCTGGCATGCAAAGACAGACACACAGGAGTGAGTCTTTGTGCCAGATGGCTAATGAATCACTCCCAACTCCCACCCAGTTTTATTTTTCATCCTGTATAAAGAGCGACAATTTTGAGATGATAAGTGAGTTGTCAGAACTAATCTAACAACATGAGAGCGACAGGTTCACTGGCAACAATCTGTACCTAAAGCCTTATAAATGGAGTAACAAACAAACACACACACTGAGACACTAGTCACTTGGGAGACATTGTATTGCTAATCAAAGCATCAAGTCCACCTGTGCCAATGCCTTTGCCCCAGGATATAATTGACCATTTTAGGAATCAGTGAATTAATTTGGTTTGGTAAGTTGTTCTAGCTTTTGTCCTTTTTGCTACACACTCTTCACTCAGATTAAGGATTTTAATTGAGCTCAGTGTCCCAGCAGATTCGCTTCTAGCAATGCATTAATATGAAATGGAATGAAAGCCGCCAGCGCTGGCCCAGTGGCCTCGATTTTATTCCCAACCGGCTATGACACATGTGTGTTTTCTTTTAAGTCTGACTTACTTGTCCTGTCAGACTAAAGTGTGTGTGTGTGTGTGTGTGTGTTAGAGAGAGAGAGAAAGAGAGAGAGAGAGGGAGGAGAGCAGAGCAGCATATGTGGTACCAGAAAATGTGTCATATAGGTGGCAGGAAACCAGGTCGTCAGTTACCAGCTGTGGCTGGAATTGGGCAAGAAGATGATCTGTAGCCTGTAGAAAGTACATTGACGACTTTGTGTATTTTATGCTTTAGGTGACATGATTTCAGTTGTACGAGAACAACTTAACTTCAACAATTGAGTCCATAGAAACCACAGAAATTCCAAATTTTTTACCTGTGGTTACAGGTGCAATAAAGCACATATCTGACCACACTCGATTACACGCATCAGTGTTACATTATTCTTTAAACCTGCAGTAACTGATTTTTTTAGCCACCTTTTGGACAATCGGGCAGCCTTTTAAGTTGATATGGTGAACTTGATAGCAAACAGTTGATTTTTTACACATCTAGCAGTTAGGGAGTAACATTATCATTTTTGGGAGTTGTGTTTCTGGCCACCTGATGAATGTAAGTCCAATATTCACCAGCCCTTTAGCTCTGTTTTTGGTCTCTACTAACTCCTAAAGGAAATGTCTGGCTTCTTAGCTGCTAAATGCTCCACTATCTTCACCAGGTAGTCACTAACTTTGTCTGTCTGCTGTTTGGTGTTGAGCAGGTACCGAATGGTTAGACGCTATAATGAGAGCAGTGAGATTTAAACAAAATGTAAAGTTGGTGGTCAAAAATGAGCTGAAACTCGCTATAAAGCTTCATAAAGTCGATGGGAGCTGCAGATTTGGCTGATAATGACCCCTTTCACATTGTCATTTGATAAATTGTTATTTTAAAAATATTGATTATGGCCTCTTTAATGTGCACTGCATTGATAACCAAATACCTTTCAAACTGCTCTCCAGTGACCTCTACCACTAACCAATAATGCTCAAACTTTTGCCCCAATCTTGTACGAAGACTCGTACGTGCGTAAATAGACTGTATAAATATTGTTGGACTTAAGTGTAAGGCAAAACATATAGTATCATAGTGTCTGTAATTCGTGCACTACTTGACCACCACAGACACACAGTAGAAGTGAAACGATTAGTCAGTTAATTGATTTGTCGATCCACAGAAGTTTAATTGGAAACCATTTTATAATCAAGTGGTCTCGCATTGCCAGACCTATCTCCACAGTGCTGTGTTAGCACTGGAGTATGGTCTGGCTACACTGCTTATCTATTCTGGGATAGGGGAAAAAATGTGCTAAACCCTGGATGCAGCAACAGTGCCCTTTGCAAAATAGTTAGCAGAGATAGCGGAAGGTGAGCCAACGTCAGGCGCATCAGGCTATATCCCAGCAATGTACAGCCGTTGAGCCAGACCAGTAGTAATTGTTTAAACCACTTTTAAAATAATTTTTTTTATAAGATTTAGCTGGTTCAAGCCTCTAAAAATGTGAATATTTCCTGGTTTTCTTAAGCCTCTTTCACAAATGTAGTCTTTCCCTGAAATGTGCAGGGACATTTCCTGCATGAGGTCATGAAAGAATGGAAGAAGTGATCAATGTGCAGTGAAATCTGTCCCACCAATTTCCCCACTCAGGACCTAGTAACAGGGAAAATGCTGGTATGGCTGTGGTGTGGATGCAAGCAGGAACATTGCAGGGATAAGCACTGTTGAGCTGTCCCTTCCCCCCATCTATTCTGTCATTGTCAGGACAAGTGTCAAAAATGTTATTTTTATAAACCAAACGATTAATCAGTTAACTGAGTAAATTAATTTTTATGTAAGACACACATGTTCAAGTTCCCACCAGTGTGTTTTGGAGGACAGTAATTGGGTCCACACCACAGCTTGCTCTGAACTCCATCAAACGGTTACACAACTTGCACCACTGGCCTTCAAGTGTTATCCTACGCCGAATCTCTGTTTTTAGCAACACTCACATTGAAAAATCCATTGTAACTGCCTTTACTGCGGAAACTACAAATTAAAAGCCTTGTTGACAATTTATATTAAATTATTACGCCTTTGCATTTTCATATCATTGGAGTAATATAAGGTTTATATCACAGATTGTCCTAAATGCCTGTGAAGAAATTGAAAATATCATTTTACTGACATGTTTCTTCAGCCATGAGTGGCCAGCACTGTACTTAAAAAAAAAAAATATTCAAAGGCTTGTGAATAACGAGTTGTTGCTTTCGCACCAAACTGTGTTTTTTTTTCCGTTAACGAGCCATTTATTGAGAAACTGAAAGCAAAATATTATGTAGCAAACTTTGACAGACCTCTAATGAGAGAATTTCAAAGCATCCCAATAAAGCAACCAGTACTGTTAATTTAAACTGACTAAACACTTTAACCTTGTAAAATTCAACACAGCTGTTGAGTGTTTAGACTGGCACTAACTGGTCTGTAAACGTGATGCTGATGTGCCTTTTATGTAAGCGGCAGAGAGAGAAAGACAGCGGGATAGAAAGACAGAGAAATAAGAGATACTGAGAAAAAGAAAGATGTGGGTGTCAGGTTGAAATGAGATGTCAATATACCAACAGCAATCTTCCCTGCATGCTGAACACTGTACACTTAGCCATAAACAGCATAGGTGATAAAAATGCTTAACTCCTGCACAATTAATTTACTAAACCTGCAGTCTTAAGGGGAACAAATGAAGTCTCTCATTATGTTTTTTTTTGTCTCTCCATTGTCCTTTCCACCCCTTGTTTCCCCTCCCCTTTCTTCTCTCTTTCTCTATGGTATCCATCCATTCTTCCAATGCTTTTGCATAACAGCGCTGCATTCACATTTAATTCACAGAGGTCCTGGGGGCGAACCGAAGCAGGTTTTAGATACAACTGCCAATCCACTTATCCACCCACCTATTGCTGACTGCAGAGCCTGACTGTGCCATGGAAACACACATTTACTTGCATTTATGTGTTGTGTTTTTCTGTGGATGTATGCAGTGTTTATATCCTTATAAAAAAAATTAACAACAACATATATCAACAATAAAGACCTGCCTATAGGGTCGACCACTGCTGACCAGGTGTCATACATGAGGTACAGCAAGTGGGGATGAGAAGCCTTTATAATGCACTACAAGCATGCATGGCAACGATACTGATAAACGTTGACACAAGCAGCGTCATACGCATGAATGCACCAACATAACTTGACAATCAGTGTCACAAAATTAATTCTTTGGTTCACCAGCCACAGCCTGGTAAAGTTAAAATGAATTCTGTCAAAATTAATTGCAGAATCATTTGCTGAGCATTAATTTAAAACATTTTTTTTTTCCTCTCCACTCTCTAATACAACCGGTGAAGTTTGTAATTCATCATGGAGTTCAACCAAATTTAAAATTAAAAGCAAGCAGTTGCAAGGATACCTCCAAGCGCACACATGTATGCACATACACAAACCCACTCTGTTAAGAGTTACACTTGGCATTTTAATATTGAAAGGCTACTTTGCTCAAGTCCAACTAGAATCTAGAAGGTAGTTAGGATGCTGGCAATATTCTATATTTTTATTGTAAACAAATCCCATGAAAAGAACATAATCAATAATTATATTGCATTTACTAACAAGCCTGTGTTGCCAAAGCCTGATATAGCTTATTCCTCTGTGCCATAGACCTCCATTGTTCAAAATCACATTGACGAGCCACATCCTTGCACTAGGTGACATGTTACTTCATTATGATAAACACAGCCACAGAAGTTTATTTTGAGTCGATCCCAGATACACTGTCCTGCTGCTGTAACTACTCACTAGAGCACTGAATGTGTATTGATCCGTGGCTGAAAATAGTCCCCCAACAAATGCTTTATTTACTCTTGTTTGACTAAGTGTGTTAAAAACTACAGTGCCCACCTGTTTTAGGAAATTACGCAGCCTTTTTCTTTCTTTTATTACTATAATTGTGAAACGTTTACATCAGATTTATGTCATCAGTAGAAAAGAATGGGCATGGAATTGAATGCCACAAAGTATTCAGAGACGGAAAAACACATTGTTGTTTTGGTATTTTCATGTGATTTGTAGAAAAACTATACAGCATAACAGTAGCCTTATCCTTAAAGTTTATACAAGTTTAAAAATGGTTGTGAAGAAGTACAAGGTTAGAGATTATGTTTAGATATGGGTTTACATTTTTACAATTTAGGGGTATATTTATCTTCATTATTTGTCCCATTAGTCTCTAAAGCCATAAAAGGCATATTCTATTCTACTAGTAGGCCTGCCTACAGAGGAAATTGACCTTGTATCTTGTTAGCTTGTAAGCGGTCAGAGATAACAAACTGTTACTGAAGAAGGGGAGCACAAAAAATATATAAAGTTACTGTTAAAATCAGATATCCAGAAATATTTAAAAATCAAACAAATAGTAGACTCCTTTTGCATAGTAGAAGACACAGTCACAGCAATGGACTTCCACATACGTCTGTTTTCAGTCATAAATACTGTACATTAGCTAACGTTAATGTTATCAAACATATAGCCACAACATATGGCAATACATATGCAAACACAGCAGTGCATTAGAGAAACACTTATTCAATAGTCATCCACTCTTGTACAGAAAAGCCAAACCCCACTTCAGCGCTACAGTTAGCTTCTGCTCCACTAGCTTTTGTTGGGAGATGTTGTTTATTATTAGCAATACTAGCAAAAATAATCAATGTTCTATCATCAGTAGTACCAATGTAGCTAAGAATATGTAAAAAAAATACCAAGTATTTTGTTTGAGAGTGACAAATAAAAGAAAAGCTATATGATAAAATACATTATTGAAGCTATTGGAACAGAAGTTAACATGGAAAGGTGACAGGACTGACTGTTTGACTACATAGATACTACATAAATGACTACATAAATAAAAACATGTTTCTCAAACCCAACACTGTGACCAGCAATGTATTAAATGCCATTTTTGTTGATAATTCCACATGCCATAGAAAGAACAATCCAGGTGATTAATAATGTTAATGATGGTTGTATTCCATTTAGGTGAGCCAGCTACAGGGTCCTGGTATTGTGCACAATGGCTCCCTGGAATGAATGGCTTAGATTGAAGTGTGCCATCGCGAATGTTATTAGTCACACCTGTGCTTTTTTTTTTCCAGCTATGACTGCTTTGAAGAAGATCTATTAAGCATCCAGACACAAGGAGAAAAACAGAAGGAAAGCTTTGCAAGATGGTTAGACACTACTGCCAATCCAAAGTCTAAGTACTAATTGCTTTGCTCTGATTTGATTGGCTCACAGTCAGAGTGTACGGCGATGCTCAAAAAGTTGGTTAGTTACAGAGAACTGATATTTGTTCCTCCTTCAAAAACAGATTTCACCAGTATGCTTGGCAAGTAGTAACTTAGGAATTGGTTGACAATGTTTACAACAAACATTTCTCACTACCAGGTTGTCATAGAGACCAACTGATGTCACTCACCCACTGAGGACGACTATGAAGTCCATGACGTTCCAGCCGTTCCTCAGGTAGGAGCCTTTATGGAAAACAAAACCGAGGGCCACTAGCTTGATCCCCGCCTCAAAGCAGAAGATCCCAATGAAGTACGGCTCTGTCTTCTCCTGTGGAAATAATGTACAAGAAGCAGGTCAGCAGAGTCTGTAAAAAAGTCAAAGCTATAACCTGTTAAGCATACGCAGGATTCACACATAAACACATGAATAGACTACAGTGGGGGAAATAAGTATTTGACCCCTTGCTGATTTTGCAGGTTTGCCCACTTACAAAGAATGCAAAAATCTACAATTTTAATCATATGTACATTCTAACGGTGAAAGACAGAATCCCAAAGAAAATTCCAGAAAATCACATCATATGAATTTATTAAAATTGATAACCATCTGATGAGGAAAAACAAGTATTTGACCCCCTGGACAAACAGCATGTTAATATTTTGTAGAAAAGCCATTATTGGCCAGCACAGATGTCAAACGGTTTTTATAGTTGGTGACAAGGTTTGTGCACATTTCGGCAGGGATGTTGGCCCCTCTCCCTGCAGACAGCCTCCAAATCATTCAGGTTCCGAGGTTGTCGCCTGGCAACTCGAATTTTAAGCTCCCTCCAAAGATTTTCAATCGGATTCAGGTCTGGAGACTGGCTAGGCCACTCCAGAACCTTGATGTGCTTCTTCTTCAGCCACTCTTTTGTTGCTTTGGCGGTGTGCTTAGGGTCGTTGTCGTGCTGAAACACCCATCCTCGACCCATCTTCAGCTCTCTCACTGAGGGAAGGAGATGTCGGTCCAGAATTCCACGATACATGGCCCCGTCCATCCTCCCCTCAATACGATGGAGTTGTCCCGTCCCCTTGGCTGAAAAGCACCCCCAAAGCATGATGTTGCCACCACCATGCTTGACGGTGGGGATGGTGTTCTTTGGGTTGTACTCGGTGTTCTTTGCCCTCCAAACACGACGAGTTGAGTTGAGGCCAAAAAGTTCTATTTTGGTCTCATCTGACCACATCACCTTCTTCCAGGCCTCTTCTGAGTCGTCCAGGTGGTGAATGGCGAACTTCATGCGGGCCTGTACATGTTTCTTCTTGAGCAGGGGGACCTTGCGTGCGCTGCAGGATTTCAATCGATGACGGCGTAGTGTGTTACCAACCGTTTCTTTTTTGTAACTGTGGTCCCAGCTGCCTTCAGTTGATTCATCAGTTCCCCCCCTTGTGGTTTTGGGATGATTCCTCACCGTTCGCATGATCAGGGACACCCCACGAGGCAAGATCTTGTGTGGAGGCCCAGACCGAGGGAGGTTGGCGGTGGTGTGGTGCTTCTTCCATTTCCTGATAACTGCACCGACAGTTGATCTTTTCTCTCCAAGTTGCTTTCCGATTCTCTTGTAGCCCATCCCAGCCTTGTGCAGATCAACAATCTTGTCCCTGATGTCCGTAGAAAGCTCTTTGGTCTTGCCCATGGTGGTGATGTTGGATGCTGGTTGTTTGGGTGTTGACAGGTGTCTTTTATACAGGTAACGAGGTGAGGCAGGTGTATTTGATGTAGATAATTGGTTCGGATTTGGGCTGTGTCTTAAAGAAAGACTAACTGGCTTGTAGGAGCCAGAATACTTGCTGTTTGTCCAGGGGGTCAAATAGTTGTTTTTCCTCATCAGATGGTTATCAATTTTAATAAATTCATATGATGTGATTTTCTGGAATTTTCTTTGGGATTCTGTCTTTCACTGTTAGAATGTACATATGATTACAATTGTAGATTTTTGCATTCTTTGTAAGTGGGCAAACCTGCAAAATCAGCAAGGGGTCAAATACTTGTATATCCCATTTACAATTGAGGAAGTGCATGCAGCAGGGGGATAGAAATACACTGCCATAATGTCATGATAGCTCATATTTGGACATTAGTCCTTTACTTAACTAAAATTAGCAATACCACAATGAAATATTACTCCATTACAAGCAAAAGTCATACATTTACAATTATTCTTAAGTAAAAGTTAGTATAGTATATAGTTATATAGTAATATATAATATAGTTATATTAGTATCAAAAATACTCATTTTGAAAATGGCCCCATTCAGGGTGTTTCCACCACAGAAGGTAAACATGTACAGTATGTTGCATTTGGTAAAACTTAGTAACATAGTAACAATGTAAGCTATACATTACATTAAACAAGCATTTCTTTCTCACCCATTTCTGTGCAAAACTATCCAACACCTTCTTAAAATGCTACATGCTATATCAAATATATATATATATATATATATAATATATATATAAATATATATATATATACATATATATATAATATCAACGTATGCACCCTTAACTGAAAGGTTTTACTTTGGGGGATTTGGGATTTACTTTTGTGACTTCTGCAGGTTAAGGCACAAAAACAACTTGATCTTCTCAGAAACTCTGGTTTGCTTTGTGACCTTGCTCACAACCCCGTCTATGTGTTGAGGATGTGAAAACAGATTTTGTCCTCACCAGTCTCTTTGCCATGGGGGTCTTATCCTCTCCGGGGAGGTGCTGCTCCAAGGCAAGGACAACACAGTTGGCGGTGATGGTGGCCAGGATCATGTACTCAAATGGTGTAAAGGCCACAAAGTTAAGGAAAGTACTTTTATCACAACACAAGGAGAAAACAGATAAAAACAAACATGCTGATATTGTAGATCAGCACTACAGACATCTGACAATATAACAAACATATCCTATTTGACCATAGTAAAGTAATCACCATATTCTAAGTTGAACATGCTTAAAATGTCCAAATCAGTAACAGCAGTAACTATTAGTGTTATTCTTTATCCATATATACAGTATATTTTCTAAATTCCACAAATACTTCAAAGTGCATGAGTGCGTAGTTCACTGTAAAGGAGAAAAAAACATAGATGGATGGATGATTAAATGACAGATGCATTATGGCATGGTTCATATTCTCTGGTATTGCGAGCAATCTGTTAGAGAGATTGCAGTATCCATGGCAACCCGCTTTTAAAAGTGCTTTTCAGTTAAAAAAGAGGCAGGTTAGAGAGGGATAGAGAGCGCAGTGAAGTCACCTTGGCCTGACAGTTTTAATACACAAACTACAGCAAAAAGTCCTCAGAACTCCTTTCCCTGCATATAGCTGACACCACAGTACACTACAGTATCAGTTATACAGTACATCAATTTTAGAGTATCACATCCTCAAAGTATTAATGCTTTTCAACTTAAGCAGGGCAGTCTATGTTTTAGCTTGAACTGTTTGATTTTGAGTTGATTTACTTGTCCATCAGATAGTTGTAAAATTCTCTATCACAAAACAGGAGTAATGACACCGTTTTAAAATAAAACTAACAGATGCTGGAGTTTGACATGTTTTTATGACTATTTAAATCATGTAATGCTGAAACAATTAGTCAGAACAGAAAATGAATTATAAACAAATTTGATAGTCACTGCATTTCTCAGAGGGGGATAAAAGCCAAAGGATATTCAGCTTCTTTGTGCTTTAGATAAATTCAGTAAATCAGTTTCAGACTGTTGGTCGGACAAAACAAATAATAATTTGAAGATGTCACTTCGGGCTCTGGGAAACTGTGGTGGGAATTTTGTACAGTTTTTTTTTTCTTCCATAAAAGGTAATCATTAGTTGCAGCCCTAATATGATGCAAAATCTGCTGAGGAATTGTAGAAACACTGTGAGTCTGTGAAAATAATTAACATCTGAAAGTTGAATTTGAAAGATTCTCATATATATTCTCAATTTGATGTTTCATAATGAAATGAATGTGCGAAAAAATAATAATACAAATGTAATGAAAGCTGCAACCACGCATTAAAACAATTATTTTTTTCCAGCTTCTCAGTTATGATGATTTGCAGTTTAAAGTGTATTCCTGCACAAATGTTAAATATGACCACAACTCTCCAAAGACTCCAAATTCAGAACTTAAGTGTCTGAATGTTTTCTGTAGGTTTTAAAGCTTTAAAGTTCACATTATTTCTAGAAGCTCTTGCATCATCATTTCGATAATTTCTCATGAGTGATGTCTACCTTATTATTTTCTCACAGCTAAATGTGAGTGTACATGCATGGGCCCTATGGATATAGTATGTGCCCATGTGTGAACCAGCATGCACTGTGTGTGACTATACAGTTTGTGCCCCAACACGTGTATGTGCTTGTGACTTTTAGTCCCCTGGAGTTCCCATGAGGCAGCTGCTCCTTGTTAATAATTGTCCTGCCTTTAGTGAAATGGGGTCACTTACTCACAGAGGAGTGCTGCGATGGGGCCCTCTGGGACCCACACTGACTCACTCTGCACAATGACAGGTCCACGTTGTTGCCATTGAAGGCAGTTGAAAATAGCTAAAGTGGGGAATACTTAAAACATTTCGCCCACCCTACCTGCCCTTCACTACACCAGCATAGCAGAGATTATGCATGTTTTAGAACATTTAAGATGACTCACAGTTAACCATGCTGTTGTTGTTGTTTTTTTCTAGATATTTTGATATTTTTTTTCTGATCTTTTAAGCAGTTGTTTGTTTTAGTACAGTACGGAAATCAATTGACTCCTTCTTAAAACGTGGAATAGGGTGACAGGGTGGAATTATCTGGGCTCTACTTTGCCTTTTCCTTTTCAATTTGTTGTGGTTGTTTCTATGTTTTTTTTAATAACATCCTTTGGTTTTAAATTATGCAAGAAATTGAGCTGGCCATTACTTTCATTATTGATTAATCTGCCAATTACTTTCTTGATTAATACATTAATCTTCTGGTCTATAAAATGTGTTGCAGCAAATCATTACAATTGAGAAGCTGGAATTAGGGGATGTTTGGTATTATGTTTGAAAAATGACTTAAACGATTAAGGATTCTTAAAATGATTGCAGATTAATTTTCTGTTTATCAACTGAACGATTCTATCTATCAAGTCTACAGTATTTTTCTTAATAGAGTGTGATGGAATAGATAATTAATTAAAGCTTTAAGAGTGTGCTAATGGGTATTTGTGTTGTATATATGCAAATAAATGGAAAACAGTGGTTGTCTGGAAGGTAGAAAGAATACATAAAAACAAAAATCAGCAGTGATGTAAAGTATACACAAAGGCTGCAACTAATGATTATTTACAGAATCCATCAATCTGCTGATTACTTAAAATATCTTGTTTTGTCTGAACAACAGTCAAAAACACACAGATATGCAGTTTACAATGATTTACAACACAGAAAAGCACATTGGAGAAGCTTCAACCAGAGCATGTTTACACTGGCTCTGTCCTTCAACTTAACTATAGTGAAGACACTTTGGCCTACATTGGGCAACAGAAGTCCCAGCAACTTCTAAACTTATAAGAAATGCAGTAGCATACTGTAACACTCCAATATGTTTGTGCAGGAATATACAATCAAAGAAACACCATTGCAAAAAAAAATGCATATGAATCTGTTTTTCACTTGCGATCTTAGAAGTTGGACACTGTGAGCAAAAATCTGGGTCTCACCCAGTCAATACTCTGACATGTGCTGCTTTTACAGCCCACGATCCACCACAGTACAACTGGCCAGCTCTCTCCCACATACCTCTGCCTCTGTGATACCGACAGTCACGTTACCATGCTGCCAGTGGCCAGCTTGTCTTGACCACTAGCCCCACTCCCACACACCACACAGAGCCTGTGGTTAGGTAACAGTGGGAGACTGGCACGCTGCACTGAAGGGGGTGTACGACGGGAGGAGCAGTGGGTAGATATGGCAACTGATGGGATGTTGTTGAACTGATTGTGCTTTAAAAATGTCTAAATATGGACATGGTTTTTATGGAATCGCTTGATTAAAGTAAACAAAAATAAATAGTTTTCAGTGAACAAGACAAGTAACACTAATGGAGTCTTATGTATGGCCTGTGATTGTGAACACATATTGCCTGTGTTCCCATTACATGAATTTGCTGCAGTTGTTGAAAAAATAACTTCCCTGATAATATCTGTTACTGTAAATCTGCCGAAGTTCAACTTTTGGCCGATGCTGCAGCAGGAAGAAGAAAAAAACGCTGCCTGGTGGACTTGAACCGACACCTACTCATGGCCAGGTTCATATTCCAATGAGCAGAGATGTGCCTACATGCCACCCCCACAGTGAGCAGAGCTGCTTCTAATGATTACCACATGCTAACTTTCTGTCTTCTGCCAACGATGAAGCACATGGAGCTCACAGATTAATAAAATCAGGGCACAGTTACTGAGCAGAATTATGAGAAGAAGGTTAAATGCAGCTATGCAGAGGAATTCATTAATCTGGTGATTTAACTAACTAGCTGGAAATCAGTATGCTGATGAGCAAACACTAAACAAAGAGGATGCAAGGCAGCTCCCTAAATGTGAAGGAGTCATGCAAAACACAATGAAAGCACTGAGATTACACTTAAGAAACTGTACTCCTTTCACTGTTTAGACATGGTGTAACATTCAAGAGCGAATGGAAGTTGAAGTTTCATGCTGCATGCTTCACATGCTGCCTGTAGCTGTCCATGGTGCTGAACTGACAACATGCACTTTCCCTACTGTACTTTGAAAATGTGTTTTCATGGAAGGATATGGCCATTCAATGATTCGCCTTGCGGTTTTCCTAATGATGTTGTTCTCTGCGAATATGAAGAGCGACCTGTTGACGGTGAGGCAGTTCTGCCGGTGTGGGACAGGGTTGTACATGGCCATGGTCCGGGCCCGCTGCGCCTTGGCTTGTTTCATGGAAGCCGACAGCACCGCTGCCGCCTCGTCCTGTCCTTCTTCTCCGCCGCGCTCCACGTCCCCATCCCCGGAGTCCATCGTGCTGGGAGCGGACTCGTCTCCAAACCGAGCCATTCTACAAAGAGATGAGGAGACCGCCGGCTCAGAGTGTTTCACTACTGGACGACTTCTAGTAAAGAAAAATGTGAAGTGGAGCTAAACGAAAAAAGGATCCACCCTCAATCCGGTGACAGCTTTTCGAGCGCCAAGATTCCCCAAAAGTTGCAGATTCCTATCACTCCATATCCACAAGAAAAAAATATTATTATATCATTCAGTTGGCTTATATGCTAGGGAAAAAAAAGCATCCATTTAGCCTACTTAATGGCGATTCAGGTGAAAAATATCAGCGTCTCTGTTATTCCATCTGTTTAACTGCGCGTTACAATCGGCTCTTAACAACTTTTAATATGCGCGCGTCTCTAAAGGCAGCGGAGAGAGGAGAAAAAGTAAAAGATCCACCGAGTTTATACCTTTCAATTTTCTATCGACATCCAAGCTCGTTTTGATCTGACAAAGCGGCAGCTGCTTGACCAAAAACTACTCTCTGCTGATAAGAGATGAGAAGGAAGTCTACGCAAACTTTACGCATCTTCTCGACCCGGTGAACTTGACAAATGGAAGACCTCACGTAAAAGGACGCCCATTTAACGCGTTTTAAAACCGATTCTTTATCAAACTGGAAAGTAAGTTATTCTCTTAGGAGTCGAACATGCAGCCAGAGTTGCTTGAATCGCTAGATCATCTTACATGTTGTCACCTGCTGGAAAATGATCATGCAGCCAGGAGCAACGGCAGCCCCCTCCCACAGTAATATTTCATGGTGGCGATTTCAAAATTCATCTGAATGAAAGCTAGTGAGGAGGAGCATATTTTGTTACCATAGCAATTATAGTTTGCTGAGGATGAACAAAACTGTTTCAAAAAAAAAAAAAAAAAAAAAAAAAAAAAAAAAAGAAACCTATATACTGTAGGCTGTGTGGGTATGTGGTTCAAAAACAATTATGTAAAGACGTTAGTGGGTGCAGTGTCAAGCAAGAAAGGGGTATGAAAATACATTTTATACTAGAAAGAGAGACAATGCAACAAGTGTGTGGATAGGGCAAGCAAGTAAAAGAAATGACCTAAAGGTGATTTATAGAACAGGAGCTTGACTCATTTCCCTCCGTTTAAATGTGTTCACCATTTGATAGTCAGCCAGCATTGTCATATTTTCATTAATGGAGACAGACTTGCACTATTAAAACGTTTAAAAACTAGGCCATTGTGCTAATATTGGAGTAAAAGTCAGGCGTAAAAATAGAGCATGAAATAGATCTTAGGGCTGTTCCCTTTTTAAGGGAGCAGAGAAGAAAGCAGGGTCTTTTTCACACTCAAGTGCCACAAGTGAGACCTCATTAGGCAACTGGGCTCTCTCGCTCCATCTGCTGC
>NC_041342.1:15793213-15938213 GCF_004354835.1 Perca flavescens
TACAGTAATCTTTCTGTATTTCTGTATCTTTCCCTCTTTCTCCCTTTCCCCCAACCATCGAGGCAGAAGGCCTTTTTTTATCGTTTATCATTAATAATTTCAACACTTGAACCGCTAGTAGCACTATGGAACAACGTTTTTAAATGTGGGTCTCCGTTTGGTTAGCATCTCGTGCACGTGAACAAGGACGCACACACGTCATGTGATACATATTCATGTCAACGGTTTCACATTATTACACTGATCGATAATTGGTGAAAGTAATGCGCCAAGAAATGTAGCAATGCACCAACAAATGGAAAGAAAAGAGAAAACTGCGAGCAAGTACGTAAACAATGCAGGTTTCAAATTATTTCAAAATTCGGCTCTGCAGATGTTGACGAGGAAGGAAATTAATTCAACATGTTTATTAGGCCCCAAGGACACACGCAATGTACTTAGGTGGGAATCCGTCAATAATAACAAAACAAAAACTCACTTACAACTCCACAGGTTGTCTTTAAATCTTTACCTTAAAAGTGGCTATATGTAACTTTCAGTTTGTGTTTATTCTAGCGGCCGCTTTGGACAAAAGCGGTAGTGTTTTTACCACGCTTGCTGTCGTAGAGGTCTTTTCTTTATGGTGCTGTATTGCCCACTGTGTATACAGTAACTGAGTTAGCGTTACCAGGAGGTCATACAGTCGCAATGCACATTTTGCTCAGACAGAAAATCATTCATTTACAATAAGAGAATAAGTTACAGATGCATCGTTGCATTTCAAGTGTTGCATACTTAGCCTGGACGTAGGCCTATCGTGAGCTAAACCGGGTATCACTGTCACTGCGTCATGAGCCAAAGCATTAAGCGATTGTTGTAGCAACCAATGTAGTAATAACTTAGATTTATATAGCGCATTTCAGGAAACACAAGGACGCTTTACACAAGTACAGGGGGACAAGGGACAAGAAAATAGTTGGCCAACACAAACACGGACTGAAAGGAATAAAATGTCCGCGCTAAATGGAAGGGGGAAGTAAGTTATTTCATGAATGATATAGACATATGACATACCTGAGGGTCAATTCGGGGACAATCCTGTAATTGTCTCCATCTGTTGAAAGCCCGACCGAGATTGGGGTTTCGCCCGTTGTCTTTCACTTTCCCTTTTAGCTTTTAGTTCTTCGTTTAATTTCCTTTTTTCTTTGATGTTCCTGCCCAAGAATCAGCCATAACATAGAAAACACTTAGGCCTATATAGAAGAAATCTCCTGCTACCTTTTACTTGGCTGAATACTCACTAAGGCAGGCTTTTCCGGTGTTACAATGAAATCTGTGACCCGTCTGAATGTGTATCTGTAGCGCTGTCTACCTGCCATAAATCATTTTGTGACATCGCGGGAAATACGGACCCGGGCAGCGGCATTCATAAAAACTATATAAGAAAAAAAATATATTTTCAAAGTAAGTCCCGTTTGCTGTTACAGGTCATTTATGATCATCAGATGAAAAATTGGGGGGGGGTAATTTAGGAAACACTTGTGTGGGTCGCATTGTGTGTGGTCTCCATTGGACCCATTGTTCATTTAAAGCTCCATTGTGTAATTTCTTGAGTTGATTCTTAGCAAAAACCCCTTTGTTCTTTCACAAATATGTGCCCATTCATGTGTAATTACTTCCACCAACTAATCAAAGTATTCTCGTCCGCGTAGAATCTGCCATTCAGAATCATTCAGAATAAATACGAGCGAGTCGCTCGAATGGCGGCAGCCATGTAGCGCCTCCATCTTTAAAATACATTAGCCAAAGAGGGACATACCTCCGCCTTTCACGCTTTTACACTCAGTGGCACCGTGATGAATGCCAGAGAGATGGAGATGGAGGATCGCACCTATTCTCGAGGACATGTAACGGAGTCGTCTCATCATCTTTGGAGAGTGTCTCTATAGTTCTTTGGCTAGGCTGTCTCACCGATCCACTGCCACCGGCTCTGTCTTTTGGTTTTTCTTTACCTTATTTCCGTCTTCCTTTAGCTTTCCCTCACACCTCCGTCGCATTAACTGATCTCTGACTCTGCTCACGGAGAAAAATATGTAGTCTACGCTGTAAACATTGCCTTACACTATTAATCTCGTACAATATACAGAACGGACAAAGTCAAACTGGAAGCCATGTTAATCTTCGGCCAACGTAGGAGTTAAAACTCGCTCAGAATGGGAGGGGCTGGAAAGTAATATTCAGTTGGTTGTCATATACAATTTCACCACTAGATGGGAGAAATTCTTACACAATGTAGCTTTAAAAATTATTGATTTGAATAGCTTTAAGTTTAAGTCATATACAGTTTGTATTTTGTGTCTGCTTGCTCTACATTGTTGAAGCTACAGTGTGTCACATTTAGGTCCTTTTCACAACAGACAGTTTAACACATCATAGCAGGAAAACAACTGTAATTACAATAACCAAATTAGGACACTTAGATGGGATGTTAATGTTATTTTCCTGTAATGACAAGTCAAAAAAAGGATTGTTGAATTAAAGAATTCTATTTTTTTTTATTGTATGGCGTAATCACCCTCACATATTTTCTATCTTTATACGATTTTGGACTTTGTTCAACATTTAAAATTAAATTCTTTGTGTGTTCTTTTACACTGGCACTTTCATCCTCCTCCATGGAGATTTATCTCTACACATTGCAATTTAAAAGGAATCCTTTGCCTCTGATTCTCTTTTATACTTACTCCCACTCCTTCCTGCGGGCCTGTGGCGTGCTCTGGATTTTGTGAGCCTGGTGAGCCATGATGATGTCCTTCTGCTCCACAAGTCCACCGCGCCGCCGCTGCATGCAGTGGGGGCTCAGAGACCCTGAACCCTGATCAGACCAGCCGTCTTCCCGACCACATGGCACATCAAAGCTGGCGGCTCGAGGGGGCAGCCCCAGGTACTCAGGGAGGGTATGAGGGACCTGCAGGGAGCTGGAGCGGGCTCCTTGTGCCAGGCCGTGGCGGGGAGTGGAGCTGGGCTTCCTCCAGGCCTCAGGCTCGGGGAGGGACAGGGAGGACTGGACGCGCATATTTCCACCTGGACCAGAGCTGGATGGAGAGTGGAGGTTGGGTGTGAGGGAGCGGGAGAGGGACTGGTCTGAATTGGTGAGCATCTCTACAGAGGACAGCAGTTGGCGGTTTCACCATAACGCTACAAATGGGGGTGAGAAATGGTAGAAAGGCAGAAGAAATGAGGAGTGAAAAGTGGTGAAACACATTCAAGAAACATTTCCCATCTTGCCCGTCCCTTCTGTTTGTCTATTTTTAGCCACGATAGAAGCTTGGCTTTAGGAGCCGGAATGTCGGTGTGCTGGTCAGCACTTTGTACAGATATTCATGGTCCCCAGAGGATGAATCCCAGTAGCAGACAGTCTCAAATAGGGTTAATTCCTCTGAATGCCCTGAACTGTTACAATTTATTAAAGGGTGGCTATGGAATATGAATGAACTTTACTTTTTCTAAAAAAAACACCTCAGCCACTGGGATACTTACTGCAAGCAGTGTATAAGCCTGGATGAACAAAAGCATTAAACCAGCAGCCATGCAGAAATAGTACCAGTAATTGTACTGGTGAGCGGGAATAAGACTTTGTGGGTCAGAGAGGTGAGATTATCAATATCTAAAAAGCATTGAACACAGCATGGACTTTCTTGCTTTAATCCAGCCTCATGGTTTGTTATCAAAATCATACTGAACACACCATAACAGACCTGTAAAACCATTATACTGTACTTATACTGTTGCTATCATTGTTCAGTTAAGTGTGTGTGTTTGTGTGTGTGTGTGTGTGCGTGTGCGTGTGCGTGTGCGTGTGCGTGTGCGTGTGCGTGTGTGTGTGTGTGTGTGTAACCGAGACAGAGAAATATGAGGGAGATGAGGTGGCAAGGCTGGAAAACAGCTAGTTTGAGGTGAGCCAGTCAGAGACAGACCAAACAAGGCTGTTCCCACTGAGCCGGAGCTGAAAGGAAGATGGGTGAGTGTGGGAGAGCTGAAGCAAAAGGCACAGTGACTCACACATCAGCAGCAGGGCTCCTCAGACATGAACTAGACAGTCTGACTTGAGCTCTGCCCTCAAAGGCAGCACAGCGCTCATCTGAAAGCCGGGAGAGGCTACAAGGTCAGCGCGCACATTTACACGGGTGGTGGCTTGATGGTTGCATTATGCTGCTGATGGGCAGGCTGGCTCTGTTTTGGCACAGCCGTGCACATTTAAAATATATGTGATACCTTTTATTTTTGGTGACTTTTTTTTAGCAGCCACAGCTGAGGAGAAACACTTGTATCAACAGGCGCACCTTCAAAAAGCTGCAGGTGCAAGGATGATGTGCTTCTGAATCTATGACATAGATGAAAGCATAAAAGCATCACTGCAGTGTGCTATAGAGACACTAATTATTCCTGCAAAATGCGTCCACCTTATCTGTTTTAGTTTTAGTAAAGTTAAAACACTCTTGTTTTTTTATTCTAATTTCTCTGATCTCGTTTAATTAGTGTAACCACTGTAGAGCCTACTGGAACAACAGGCAGCCCATCCTCCTCTAATTTGTGCACGTCAGCTGCAGGTCTGCAATCGTTTTAAGGAATACATTAACTATCCTGTTAACAGGTATTGCTAATTAGGATGCTGTTTCTTGTGGAGTTTAAGTGTTTGACGCAAGTGAAGAAAGAAAGAAAAACACGCAGCAACGTCATATCAAGTAAGAATAGATGAATACTAAGATGCGAAAAATGTTCACTGGAGGGAGAGGATTAATGCAGTGTGCGCGCGCGACAGGAAAAAACAAACAATTAATTAATGAAATGATTAATGAATTTGACAGCTTTACCTTGAGGTAACGCGCGCTCCTTCATCGTCACAGAGCCCCGTTCAGGTGGATACTAACATTCAGCCCCTCTCACTCAGTGCAAGTTTAGAGGTTTGAGGACGATTCCGCGAGGATTCCTTGAGTGATGATTACGGCTGTTTGGCTATAAATACCGCGGCGGAGGAGCGTGGCTCACATAAACGTAAACAGGCATGGAGATAATCCCAATCATTGTCACTGAGCTGCGCTGCGCTGACGTGAGTCACTTTATGTGGGTCAGTGTGAATGGCTGCATGGGTCTTCAAACTTCATTTAAAGAGTAAAATGTATATGTGCAGACACAATTCTCAGTCGGAAGATCATTTAGCCTACCTACCTGTCCGGAGAGTAGATCATTTTTTGAAAGCAATACATGCAACAGGTCTGCTCATTTGAAACGGTGTTCTGGTGTGAGCACAAGTGCCTTTACCACTAGATGGTGGACTTAAGCCGCATACTTTACACACTAGTCTTTGCTTTGTGGAGATGGGTCTGGCTACACCACAGATTCTAGGACAACCAGGAGAAAAAAAATGCTCTGGGTTGTTGCATTTCTTTAAAGGTCCTATGACTGCTGATATGATATGCTTTTTGGATGCTTTTATATAGGCCTTAGTGGTCCCCTAATATTGTATATTTGTATCCGTTTCTTTCCCGAAATTCAGCCTTGGTGCAGAATTACAGCCACTAGAGCCAGTCCCACAATGAGCTTTCCTTAGGATGTGCCATTTCTGTAGAAATCTAGACCACCCTAGTGGCAGCAAATGTATTTTGCAGCCAGGGGGGTCTAGGCACTCTCCGTTGACTTGCGAGCTGGAAAAACCAAATTTTGGTCAGGCCAATCACATAATGTATAGAGTCGGTGGGCGGGGCTTGTGGCTGCTGCTGCAGGAAACAGCGGTCCTCTGGAAGACTTGGAGTTAAGGTTTTCTTTGAGGAAAGAATAAAGAACGGCACAGAAATCATTCTTAAAAAAGGAAGATGTGTTCGGAGTTTTGCTGACCGGATACGGCAAAAGTTTAATCTATCAACTAGCCTGCTACCTTCTTCGTTGCTCTGCCTGGTTGTAGCGCTATCCTATTGCGTGCAGAGGGAATTTGAAAATTTATCCCGCCCTTCGGATTGAGCTCCGTCAATGGTGAGTTCCCAGACCAAACATCTTGATGTGGGTCTGGATTGTCAGGCTACCATTTCTGTGTCTGTAGTTTTAAATGCTATTGAGGAGGAGAGAAGGGGAGCAAGTTGGAGGTTGGGGGTGTGGCCTTGACCAACTGCCACTTTGCTTGTTTGCAAGCCATGATTTCTCTCTCTCATGGGTGAGCCAAATTCTCTGGGCGGGCAAAGCAGAGAAAGGGGAGGTAACCTTGCTCATTATGACCTCATAAGAAGCAAGATTCCAGATCGGCCCATCTGAGCTTTCATTTTCTCAAAGGCAGAGCAGGATACCCAGGGCTCGGTTTACACCTATCGACATTTCTAGCCACTGGGGGACCATAGGCAGGCTGGGGGAACTCATATTAATTAATTTCATAAAGTGAAATTTTCATACCATGGGACCTTTAAACCATGTATTAAGAGAACTTAAACCAACCACAATCGTCTTGGGCGGCCCTAAGCTCCTAAATTCCGGATGCAGCGACGGTGTCTCTGCAAAATGTCTCCTGAAGGAATTTTAGTGGAACATTTGCACTCAGCAAAAGAAAACGCCACATAAAATGTATGCCTAAATGAAGGTAACTGCTCACACAACACAGTAACATCAGCTATTTAAATTAGCTGATACATGGTTAAATGTAAGCTCTATCAGTGCACCTGCGTACAATTTGTCCACAGCAATCCCTACCCATCGGTCCCAAAACGTCCCAGTTAGATAGTAAATGCCGTAAACATATTCTTTGTAAGTCTTTACAATCATTCACTGAAAGAACCAAGTAGGCCTGCCTTATTGCATTTTATTAGACCCATATTAGGAATCTGAAACAGCAACATCTGAATGTTATCAAACTCTCTCAGTACATAAAAGTTTTGTAATCATATACCATAATAACCATTTTGTATCGTAAAAGTAGGCCAACAAATTATGTGTGGGATAAAAGTCAAACACGAAATCAAATCACTAGACTTTTGCTGCAACTCACTTCATGACTTAACCGAGACTAAGATAACACTAAGTCGCCCGAGAGAAAACGAGGATCAGCACCTTGCCGCAAAACAGTCAACGACCATATGGTCATAACAATAGTGTATAGGCTACCATAAGACAAAAATCTTGATTCTGGGTCGACACAGACATACCCTAATATGGGTCTAATGAAATTAAACACAACTATAATCAGTTGACTTGTGGCACAGGTCGAAAGAGACTGTTTGTGCTGAGATAGGCCTACACATTCTTCGTATGAGATGGCTCACAATAACAATGATAAATGATCACGTTTGCGCATGACATTTCATTTTTACCCCCAAAACGGAATAAAGTGTTAAGTGGGGTCATGCCAGTTTGTTGTACATCAGTTAGGTTTTGGTATGTGAGCTTTAACCTACTTTACTGTTTCGAGACTTGCATTTGCCCATATTAAATTGTGATATCACCAGTTAACATGGGTGTATATTTCTCTCATATGTTAACCTGTGTTAACTTAGACTAAAAGTCCAATATATAGATAGAAATCACAAAAGCATTTCAGTGGTGTGTAGTAAATGATGTACAAGCTAGTCTGTCAACTACTTTTGTCCATGACATCCAAGGTTCGAATCCCAGCTAGATCTCTAGTGCGTTGTTTTCGTTTTATTTGTTTCCGTTCATACAGTATGTGTCATATTTGTGTGGATAATGCTTAAACGGACATGTATGATGTTTTCAGCGATATCCATTATTTTGTCTCACTTGCAAACACTTTGTGAAAATGTGAACCTCTGGCACTCGAGGGGCGGAGGCAGAGCAGAACGCTCTTAAAAAGTAGGCAGGGCCTTGTTGAATATTCACTGATTTTATGCAAATATCACCAGTCAACATGATCACCAGCTAAACTGCCACACCGGCACAAGCCTTTTTGGGACTGCAGTGTTTGTTTTACCTCCCCAAACCCCCAAATAAGTAAATAAGCAGTGGTGAAAGAAGTATAATTTTTCTTTACATAATTAAAAGAAGCAAAAACAGATTGGAAATACTCCATTATGAGTATTATCATTTCAAATAAGTACTTAAAATATCTTAAGTGAATGTACAATACTTACAATACTATTCCATGTTAAGTGAGTGTATTATAATTAGAAATAATTAGATTATTAGTGCTAATTCAGTAATATGAACAGTAAGATGTTGGATCATAATGTATAGCTATATTCTATTTTATAAGGTGATGATGATGATGATGATGATGATGATGATGACGATGATGATGATGATGATGATGATGATGATGAGTTGAATCTTTAAAGTAACAATATCTGCCAAATAAATGTAGCGAATTAAAAAGTACATTTGCCCTTGAAATGTAGTGGAGTAGAAGTAGGCCAAAATGTCAAAAGCTTTATGTCAGTAACAATAAATGTTTTCAGCTTGATAAATGCACTGTAAAAAAATGAAATAAAAAAGCAAGTGTTTCTTCCTAAATCTTTAACAAAATCTGTATAAAATGCTTTTTTAAACCCTTTTCAGGCCACAAAAAGTGTCATGTGTCTGTACTATATTATGAATCTAGAGCCAAGGACAGAGAATACTTTTTCTTTGATTAAAACAGAGCCACGATGGTCCATTTACTTACTGTAATTAAAAGGTCAGACGTATTCATTTTAACCAATCCTGTTATTCCCTAAACTGAGGAAGAGGTGTTAGCTATGGGACTAAGAGCGGCGCAGAAACCATCTGCTGTCACCAACACTGAAGGGTAAATGAAGACTTCTAATTAAAACTGTATTTCTCCTTATTTTTGTCCTGGGACGGCTTTCCAAATCTTTGTCTTAATCAGGTTATATTTTTCTTTAATTGCCCAGAGTCCCCTCAACCATCTATTCAAATATCTCTATAAACCGCATTAGTTGTTGTGAGACATGTCTCTGAGCATTTTTTGACACGAAGAACACAAAGTAGTATTATTCAGACATATTTTTCTATGTCCCGATGCCATATTGCGTGAATTAGATATGGATTTATGTAATCTAGCAGAATCATCTCTGTGAGGAAATAATTGCCATCTTATCTTCCAGGCACGCGGCCAAGTGGATGCATGACGTGGAGACGCCAAGCAGAGAAACCATTGAAAGAAGGGGGAAAAAAAAACATTACAAATATACCATCAGAGGTGTGTGTGTGTGTGTGTGTGTGTGTGTGTGTGCGTACTGTAGGAGGACGAGCATGCTGTTTGGTGCATGAGACAGTTGGTAGTAAATGGTTGGCAAATCAAATCTGGTCTGGCATGAGAGGCTGCCCTGAGGGTGAACATCAGGTTCGCTTTGTATGCTTGTTGGCTCACATTTTACAGACTTCTGCTCAGTGCAATGCAGTGTTTTCTTTTAATCTCTCACTCAGATTTATTAATAATCTAACCTTTTGTAGGCTCATAGTATGGAGACGCGTCTTTATTAGGTATTGCAGAGGCAAACAGCAAGTTAAATGAATCTCTCGTTAACTCACGTTGACATATGGTAATAGCAACATTATGCTACGACTAATCCATCTACAGTCTAGCCAACACAATAGTGGAGTCTTCAGATAGGTATCAAAAGCTAGCTCTAGTTTCTTAGTACTAAGTGAGCAGAAACGGAAAATGTTCCTTCTCAAATATTATATGTCCTTATGAGTTGTGAACAGTTGGCATTTATTTTGTGTCTGAGCCTTATTCTGTCAAAGTGTGACGTTGTGTTTTAATAATTTAAGACGGATCTTGCAGTTTCTCTGTGTTCAGTGGCTCTTAAACGTTCACGGGTTCATGACTCTTTAAAATTAAAGCTATACCTACGTGAGTGGTGAACAGTTCAACCAAAGAACGATTTTGTGTCATTGGGTTGTTTCATTTGATTACATTTTGAGGCAGAAAACCATTCCAAGAAAAATACAAAACTGGATAGTAGAAATATGTTTTCGTCTGTCATGAGCCCATCTCAAAATGAAACTTTGGAGAGTTCCTAAACTCAGTTTAAGTATAGTGTATGTACGATAAGGGACATCTTTATCTTTATAGCGGTTTATTTTGAGACCTTCATCAGACTGCTCACATCCACTTCACAAAACTATCTAATGAAGCAAATCTTCTGTCCAGAATGTCAAAGTACTGAAAATGTATTTTAGTCATCAAGAGTCAATTTATTTCCATATTCTAAAATGCAAAGGACATAACAGGATTTGAGAATAAATCCAAGGTTGAGTGCACAAAAATGTTTCACTGCAAGCGATTATATGTACAAGAATGAAATCAACAAATCTTTACAGAATTCAACAGGTACTTCATCGATATTTAAAGTCAACTTTTTGAACCTAATAATGTAGACTAGACTGGACTTCAGAGATTCATTTGATCTTTTTTTTTTTAAACAGCACATTTATTAATTTACATTTTCGTAAACTTTATTTGCTGAATTAAAAGTTCACTATTAGTGCATTAAGGAACATTGAACGCTTGTTTGTTTTTCATACATTAAAGATTCAAATCCCGTCAAGGTAAATGCTCCATGGCCTCATAAACAGGCTGGTTAGCATTCACTTGTAAAGGACAACAAACTAATGTCCTCTTCATCTGTTTACCCAAACATGCTACCCATAAATACATTGGCTAGCAATTATAATTTGATTGTACCGTCATTGTATAATTAATGTGAACATTAGTGCTTCATGTGAATATTAAGAATCAATGGTAAACCTTAAATTGCTTTTCTTGCTGCATGAAGAATAATTGCCACAAACATTTGGCAAGATTTTTTCTGTCAAGTTATACAGAAACACAACTTCAGTCTGGGTGTAAATGATTAAGATAATTAGTTATACAGTAAATTAGGGCTGGGTGACATGGACATATCCTCACACAGATCATTGCATTGTTGTGTCTTTTTTACAACGTTCTCCTGCTTGTGTTTGGACCTGGTATACCTGCTTGCAGGTCTAGTTACTTTTACTATTTTTTGTCGGCTGAATAATGACTGCAGTAAGGAAAAGTTTCTGGAAATGTCGCCATTTTAGACAGGTAAATATGTAAATTTTTTTGAGAAAGACAGCAAAAAAGTTGCATAATGATTCAACAGCAGGATAAGTGCACAATCCAGCCAGAGAGAAGTGAGTTATAACATGAGTGATGAAGAATATGTATACGCTTTGATCACCATTGTTAATGTAACTCACCCAGCCCTAGTTTAACTTAACCCCATGATGACAATTTGGGACTGATCACCTTTTCTCCCAGCGTCAGTCCATTAAACAACACTGCATTTGATGGAATTATGCCTCTACTGAATACAAGATACAATGGATTTGAAAGCTATAATTCAGTTCAACACTATGCGTGCTATAGAAGAGAAGCCAAAAACACTTACTATCAGTTTAAATCAAATCAAATATGAAACTAACCATTTCTCAGAACACAGATGATTAAATACATGAGTTACACAATTCTTTTTTTCAAACCTTCAGTAGGGAATAACGAAAGTGCTCTGGTCAAACCTGTAAAAAAATAATTTATACACACCCCAGTCATCTGACCGGAGGGTTTGTCAGAAAATTGTTTAACAACTGTTTTGCTTATTGATGGTCCTCCCTCCATTCACGCTCCTGGTCCACACCCTTACCGCCCTTCGGTTGGATTAGTTGTCATTTGTTAAAGGGAAGGCAGGCAGGCAGTATGACAGTGGAACAGGCTGGGCCAGCTAAGGGCTCTGCCACCTCTCCCTCCAACTCTGTCCATGTTCCTTTCTCTGGGCTGTAGCAGATGGTAGAAGACTTATAGGCCCCCTGAGGAAAAAAACAAAAAAATCAAGTCATTCTCTTCGTTCCTGTTGGCGCTGTTTGGATTTATAACGGAAATGGAAAAAACATGTAGTCCAAAACAGCAGGGACTTTAAAGATTAAGTCTGGTGATTTTCTATATTTCTCTTTTGTTAACAAATTCCATAGCCTAGAAATCTAGACGCACCCCAGCGGCAGCAAATTGAATTTGCAGCCAGGGGAGTCTAGGCACTCTTCGTTGGCTTGCGAGCTGGAAAAACCAAACTCTGGTCAGGCCAATCACATTGTGTATAGAGTCGGTGGGCGGGCATATGGCTGCTGCTGCTGCTGCTGCTGGGAACAGCGGTCTTCTGGAAGACTTGGAGTTAAGCTTTCTTTGAGAAAAGAACAAAGAACTGCACAGAAATCATTCTTAAAAAAGGAAGATGTGTTTGCAGTTTTGCCGACCGGATATGACAAAAGTTTAATCTATCAACTTGCTCTGCTACCTTCTTCGTTGCTCTGCCTGGTTGTAGCGCTATCCTATTGTGTGCAGAGGGAATTTGAAAGACAACCGTTTATCCCGCCCCTTGGATTGAGCTCCGTCAATGGTGAGTTCCCAGACCCAACATCTTGATGTGGGTCTGGATTGTCAGGCTACAAATTCCATGTAGAGACCAACAATGAACTGATCCTACTAACAAGTGGTGCCTGCTTAGCTAAATCCTGATATAGCTTATTGCTCTGTGCAGCAGACCCCCACCAAAAACGTGGTGACACGTTCCTTCATTACCATGAACACGCACACTGTGGTTGAGCTCATCCTGCAGCCGGAAATACTCACTAGTGCGCCAAATCCGCAGCTGAAAATAGTTCCCAAAAAATCCACTATTTATTCCTGTTTGAGTAACATTTGCTAAAAACTACGATGCCCAGAGGTTTAAGAAAATTACTTTTTAAACTTAAAATAACTTAAAAAAAAATATTTATATTTATTTTATTTTTTTCTGACCCATGCCACAGACAGGTTCAGAAAGAGTTGTTGCATTGTTGGTTTTGGTCTTTTCGTAGGATTTGTTGACAACAAAAATATTGACTTTTGCCAGCTTTCTCCTTTGATCTAAAATAATCTAATCTGATGTGTAAGAATATACCATGCTCCAGCTGTAGCCTCCCACGAGGAAGATGCTATCGTCCAACACAGCACAGCCCGGGCCGCTGCGGCCCTCCAGGATGGGTGTCTGCAGGATGTTCCACTGGTCAGCTTTCGGGTCGTAACACTCCACCAACATTACGTCTAGATGGGAGAAACCTATGTGACGGAGGAAGAAAAATATCTTAAACTGATGATAGTACTTCAGAGAAGTTAATACTGTAGGTCCATGATACAGTCCTAAACTGCTTTTTAACAACACATTTTTGCAAACAGACTCTTACTCTCAGCATTTTCTGCCAAAGTTTGAACACTGTGTTTTTTTCTGTGTGCCGTTTTCTACGTGCTCTTCTTACTGGTTTTTAAAGTGGGCGGCAAAAGGGTGATGTCACATACTTCTGTGCACCAATCAGTATTTAACATTTGAATCAAAAACTAAAGACAGTGATGGGGTTATTTGTGAATGTTGCCAGGCCAAATCTGATCAAACCACACCCACACAGAAGCCGAATAGCTGAGATTTTAAGTGTTAAACTCTTAATAAAGACCAGGGGAGCTTTGTTTCTGCTAACTTTACCTTGTTTGATTTGATTTAATGTTAATGATCAATACTTTTTAGATTTAAAATAAAGTTTACCGTAATATGCAGCTAAAAGTCATTGTACAAACGCCCAGTAAAGAGAGTAAAGAACACACATCGAATCAATAAATAAATAAACCACAAAGAAATGCACAAATACACACATACAGTAACTAATCAGAAACCTGAGAAAACAGAGAAAATAAATCTGCCTTTGGATGTGGATACACATGTGACAGATCTCAGTGCACTTATGCCAAATTTTCATGAGCTGAATTTTAAACGGTGGCAGTGAAAAGCCAATTACAGCTACATAAATGTACATTTAACAATATTCTGAATGAGTTAGTCAAACAACGTATTTAAAAAGAAACACATGTACAAGTTCCAGCTTTTCATAATTCCCAATTTTGCTAATCAAATACAAATACACAACACGTAACTGTAATTCAGACGTGTTTATTTTTTTCTTCTTCTTTTGTAGCTTTAATGATGAAGTGTAAAAGAGGGTGCACAGTGTAATAAAGGCCATCGTCGCTTGCTCGCAACAGCAACATCTCTTTCACTTTTCTCTTTTTGAAAAAAAAAAAAAAAAAAAAAAAAAAAAGAGTATAGATCTTGACCTCTTTTCTGTTAATTTCCTGAAACGCTCGAGTGCCTACCTTTCAAATGGTTTCCACCAATAGCATATAGGCGGTCGTTCATTCCAGCCAGGGCATGAATGGCACGCTTTGTGTTCATATCCTGTTTCCTCGCCCACACATCCATTACAGGGTCATAACAGTAGAGCCAGGACACATACTCCCCATTGTGCACCCCTCCTGCAACAGGTAAACACAGAACTTCACCTTTAATACTGTGTTGAAGTTCTTACTGTAGGAAGACACACTGGCTGCTCATGTAATACACTCTGATCAATGACAGTCCTTTTTTAAAGATGAATTGATTCATTGCTGAACTTAATAATTACCAGTGTTGAAAAGTATTGTAAAATTATCTTAAACGTATAACACTTAACATATGATTAATAATTATAGATTTGTGATATCTTTCTTTACTTTTAATACTTTCCAGCCACATATGTTTACAGAGAAACTTGATCTTTGTATCTCTGGCTAGACATTTTCTTTTTTAAACTAAAAGATTGCAGTGCATCAGAGTTTATGGTGCCTTCTCCAACCAGCTATATTCAAACAATCAAAGTTGGTGTCTTTTATCTCCTTAGTTGTATATTGTAATAACTGGCGTGGTGCATAATACAGAACAATAGTCATAAAATTCACTGATGATTCAGTGATAGCTTTTGGAAGGAGAGGATTTTGGTTTATGACATTCTGCGTTGGTGTGATGCATATTTGACTGGTATAAATGTCACTAAAATAAAGAATATTATTATAGATTTTAGAAAAGATATTGCATGAAATTTATAGTGAATCATATTGAGTTGGTTTTAAAACATTTGTATTGCAGCATTTCATGGCACCTTTAACCTGCGAGTACCTTGCCCGATGACAAATCAAAAAGCTAAATTTAAATGTGCTCATTATGGAACAGAATGACTCTCGTTAGTGTTATATTATTATCATACATTAAGTTTATTAACTATAAATGGTAATGCATTACTTTGTAAGAAGCACTTTAATGTTGTAATCTAATCTATGACAATGCATTATATTTTAAAAAATTATCACGTTTGATATATAAAATCTTAATTTGCAAAGTAACTCGTAAATATAGCTGTCAAACAAATGTAATGGTGTTAAAAGTACAATATTTCTCTCTAAACCAGAGATCTTCAACAGGGCGTCTGGGGCCCCTACGGGGTCCTCAGAGTTACTGCAGGGGGGCCGCCAAATTATTGTTAATTTTGTGAATGTTTTTTTCACATCTACAGTATAATGTGAGACAGGTGCGTCGGCGGGGAATAAGTAATACAAAAGTTGCAGAGAAACTCCTGCACACAAAAATAAAATGTAATAGTAGGCAATGTTTCGGTACTACTACTTGGGCAAAATTAATGAAGGGAGTTTCTTTGCAACTTTTGAAAGTTTTTTCAAAAATGAAAATGTGTTATTAGTAGTAAATATAAATCAGCCTATTTGTGAAGAAAAAAAACATTCATGATATGCACACTGGCCTATAGGTAAGGTAGTCACTAAGATAGCCATCCACGGATACCGTTACATTAAAACATGATTTATAAAATCATACCAACAAATATTTAATAGCTTAGTATTCTATGCACTAAAAACATGCACATGCATGCATATGCTTTAGGCTGCCCTACACATTATTGTAGGCCCAGTTTATTATGCAACTTAATTTTATACAATATATGTAGTAGGGGGTCCCTGCTCCGTCTCTCTTTCAGATAAGGGGTCCTTGGCTTAAAAAAAAAACATTGAAGACCCCTGCTCTAAACTGTGGAATAGACGTTTAAATACTCTAAATACTAAAAAGTAAAACTACCTCATGTTTGTACTTGAGTAAATGTACTTAGTTACAATCCATACTGCTTAACTTTGTACTGTGTTGGTGAGGCTCAGTCCTCATCACAGCGGCTGCAGGTTCAATTCCAACCTGCTGCATGTCATTCCCCCTCTCTCTCCCCTTTCATGTCTAAGCTGTCCTATCAAATAAAGGCCTAAAATGCCACACACAAAAAATTCTTAAAAAGTGATGCTCAAATGCTGAGCAATGAATATTAAAAAAGAAAATTCTGTCTATTTTATGTAGCGGAGGGATAATTAATTATTTGCAGAGAGTTAAATGCGTTTTATCATGACAAAAGAAGATGACATAATAAGTGTGGCAGGTTCTCTCCTGACCTGATATGTAGATCTTGCCGTTGTGCACGGCTCCTGCATGGGCAGCCAGAGGCTGCGGCAGAGATGAAACGTAGTTCCACTCGTTAGTCTCCAGGTTGTAGGACTCCACGCTGGAGAGGTAGCCACTCTCGTTCCTACCACCAATCACATACAGGTGCTTATCCAGGCGGCAGGCAAAGAAACTGGCTCTCCTGAGGAAGCAAGTGTCAACCAGACAACATCATTAAATAAACCAGCAATGACAAGATGTAGGATTTCCCACAGTTTGTGTGTGTGGAAATCCCCTTACATACAAACGTTTCTTAACTGTGCTAGTCATGTTCTTACCAGCTGTGAGCATTTCTATTTAAGCAAGAATAATGGCTTTACTTACTTTTTCATTAGACATTTAACTTAATGTTATAACATCATACATTCTAAAGACAATAATGTACATTTAAAGTAATAGAGATCAATATAAAATGTGTGTATGCAAACTGATAAAAAAAATATAAACATTGTTTTCTTTACACAGTGTGACTTATTAGAAGTCAATAATGTTTGTGCAGTTCTTTCAAGACCCCTGAAAATCCTACAGTCTCTTAGTGCATCATCAGATTTACTGTAACTATATTGTCTTTTGGCAAGCATGAATGAATAATTATGTATTCAACCACAAACAGACTTACCTCTCCTGCATAGGAGGCAACTGTATCCAACTGTTGAATCTGGGATCATAACGGCTGACAAAATGAGTGCTGTGCTTTCCTGCAAAACAGATAGAAATCTCGATGACACTGATTACTCAAACAAGTCTTTAGGGTTCCATGCAGTTTAGGCAGACTATGGCAGTGCTCAGTTGTAATTGGTTAAATCTTTGCCAAATGTTTTGTAATACACAGCACAAATGAAATGCACAACTGGTACTCTGCAAGTCTTCATTTAATATAAACATATTATCTGAAAATCACCACCCACACACTTGTTCACTAATAATGTGTATTGGTATTGTGTTGATTTTCACTCTCAGAGCTAAAGAAACACAACTGATTTCACTACTTGCAGCACTGTATTGTTACGATACTTGGTGAAAAAAGAACAAAAAGCACAGTATCAAATTTTTTGATCATTTACAGTCTTTGTTTCCTACTATGGCGGTGTGTTACCACCGTTTCACAAAAAGCCCTCTCAACACTTCCACACCACAAATATTTCACTGTTAATAACAGTTATTGTTTTATGGCAATTATTCACAAGTGTTGGCTGGAGTGTTGTTTGTTCACTCAAAGCTGAACTGGCTCTACGATGAGTGTGGCCAAAACTATTTGAAAGTGTTGCATTAGTGTAACTCTGATGGGACTGAATTTGCATAAACTCCAGCTTAGAGCGCTCTCTACATTCAGTCAACACTGGTAAATCTGCTGTGTGAAATCACTGGAAAGGAAGACGTTCGGTCCGTAGTGTGACCGTACCATTGGGGTTCCACTGGTCCTCTCCGCCCAGCAGCAGCAGGAAGTTCTCCACCTCCACCACGCAGTGATGGGCGCTGTTGTAAGGCATTACTAGACGAGACACAGAAATCAAAAGCCGTGAATCACAAAAACGCATGAATGATGGTCAGTAAAGTTGAAATCGAAACTCTGTAATGTACTGTAAATACTATTATAAACACAAGGCATATGTAAACCCCAATAAACATGACATTTTATCATCAAATGATAATCAATGCCTCCAAAATGAAGAGTGGCATGTAAATCAGGCTATTTTATACACTATGGACAACCCTAATCCTAACCCTGGTGTGAAAATAAAGTCTAACAACCTTACCAGATAATACTTGATTTAAAGGTACCCTGTGAACACAGTTTTAATTCCACAGCTTTAGACTATTTGACCATTACAGTTGTCTCTCACAAACACAATAAGCAGTGGTTTAAAAGAAATAGCATGCTGATAAAAAAAAAAATGTCTGGGGCAACAACAAAAACAACAACAGTACTTTCATTCATCCATAAATGAATAAAGCCATTTATGGTGTGTGGGTAACCTAAAAATGACATCTTCAGTCTCGTAATGCAACACAAAACATGCAAGCGTGTCCTTGAGGTTTCTTTTCTTGCCAAATACTGTTAAAATTAGCTTCATTTGCCATCAAATATAATCCTAAAACTAGTTTTATAAACCAATTATATTCTTAAATAAATCATAATAATAACTCCAAAAAACTCAACATTTTGAAAACATGGAGGACTATGTCGCAACTGCATCTGTAAAACTACAATGACCCATTATTAAACTAAACTTATACAGGCAATCCCTTATACACTGTAGGTCTACTGGGCTGGACAATAAATGGCAGTCACAATGAAATGAGGTTCTTATTAATAGAACATCTATCTTAACTATTTAATAAGAAATAATTGTACTAGCAGTGTTCCTTATTTAGTGACTATTTTTATTTCGTCATGCTGAGTGTTCAATTGATTGACAGGAAGCGCTCATGGTACAGCTCAAGGTTAAGATTGATTTAATCTGCAATATACTCATGACAACAGGCCAACAAGCTTGTTACGACAGACGTCTATTACACAATCCTCAGAGTGGGTCAATGTTATAGGGTTTATTTTCCCTCCTCATTGCTTTTGTTTTCAAACCTTCCATTCATCAATGATTTCTTGTGGGGAATCAAGCCATCATCAGCAATCAACGTCTACTGTTTGTTACAATGCAATCTATTTATCTATCTATCTATCTATCTATCTATCTATCTATTTAGTATCTATCTATCTAACTTTAACTTACCTGCCGGACTGAATCTCACAGTGCAATAGTTTTCCTTTTCTCCTCAGCTCACATTAAATATCCCACAGTAGTTTTTCATCTAGTAATATATTGAGGATGTCCAATATACTGTACATGATCTTTAGTGTATCATACTCATACAAGTTGGCATAAATGGATACAAGCCCACAGCTTCAGCAGGACCCCTTGTGGAGGATTTTCCCTTGTGTATGTTTTTGTGCTCCCCTCCTCTCCTCCATCTTCTTTTGCTGAAGTGACCCCATTGAGATGTAGAGAAATGGTCTTAGGTGACAGTCATAATGAACATGATCGTGTTCACTCAATAAATCTCAGGCCCGGTGCTTTTTGAGCACAAATCAGTGAAATGTTAAAGCCCACCTGTCTGTCTCCATCAGTCATTTCCACTGTCACCTCCCCACCGCCTGATGGATCACAGTTGCTGCAAAATTAGACAGCCTTGAATCTCATTTCTTTCCAATTGGCCTCTCCCTGCAATCTCACTCTGGCTTGCTGACATGTGCCGGTCCTCTATGGGAGGGGAGTCTCAGATAGGAACTAATACTACATACACTAAACACAGCTTTATCTCGAGACGAGGGGATTAGGTTGCCTGCCTCCAGTGCACCTCAAAGATGAGTGCCATATGACTGCCAAATTCCCTTACATGCTATTTACATTATAATTCAGTCAGCAGTACTGTATATAGGACATGGATGGGCGGCTTTTTATTTGATGTCTAGTGACTTGTACTCATACTAAAAATCATCTTGTACCCATGTGAAAAGAAGATTATTGCTTTACAGTATGTCACAGGCTGCAGTGTGAGGAGTGCTGTGGGAGGATGTGGGACATTTGCCTGCCTCTACAGGTGTCTCAGATACAGGTGAACATATAATAATAATAATAATAATAAAATACTACTACTACTACTAATAATAATAATAATAATAATAATAATCGTGACCGCTGTAATAGTTTTGTGCCGTGAAAATAATATCAACATATAAATTATATTTACTTCTACAACGAGTAAGACTTTACTGAGAATGATCACCTGAGAAAGAATATGAAATGAATCTACCTATCCGTCCCCTTTCCCCTAAATCTTCCACTAACCCCAAGGGTGAACAGCCATAGGAGATGGACGAGATGGACGCCATCACTCCAGTCCACAGTGAGCTCTAGGGCTCACTAGAGGGAGTCAGAAACCTCTACATAGAGGCACAGTCTGGGTTGGTTGAATGACTCCACAGCTAATGCACCACTGCCACTCGAGCTCTGACGTGCCTTTAACACCATTACAATTGCATCCCACTGAGCTGAATTTCCTTTGTTCTAGGCCATGCTGCGTAGATGAGGTCCATTTCCAAGTGAGGGGTTTTAATATCAGGTTGATTTAAAAGAAGAGGAAGAAGAGAATAGTCCAGCATTGTGGCAGAGCCTGCGCCTGCCTTTGTCTTGTGTTTGTCCACGCCGCTGTGGGTACACTAGATGGCAAACTTTACACTGGAATCACCGAGAAGTAGATATATCTTACACAAACGAGAGGGATCAGATTCTTCCCAAATTGTGTTGATGAATGTCTTAATCAAATGCTGTCCCTCTTCGGTTTCGCCTCATTGAAAAGTTATGATTGAATGTTAATAATCTTCTATTCCACATCCATTGTGTGGAGGCTACATCAGATGGTCACTGATGTGTTAAGGGGATGATTTTGCAGTTTTGTCCTTCCACTTGGTCACGGACCATTTGAGTGTTAACTTTTTAGTTTTGAGTGATGGAAATCCCTACTGACCTTTTTGCTTGTTGCAGTCTATACCCAGGAGTGTGAGTTAAATGAGAAAGTCACAACATAAACACCAGTGAGCTGCAGGCTGTTGTACTGTATATATGCATAGCTCCTTTAGTAAAATGCACCCCAAGAAATTTGGCCAAACATTAGCTAAAATAACAAATTACTGCCAAGAAATGTTTGAGTAGCTCAAATATTTGAGCAAAGGTATAAATTTCTGAATTTAAGACACAACAAGAGAAAAACACTAGATTCATTTAAAACTTGTGCTATAAAGTGAGAGTATAATCTGCACAGTATCAAGCTAACAGAAAACCGACCTACGGCTTATATGTACGAATGAAGAGACACTGCTGAGATATGGCTTCAACCAAAACAAAAAGACAAAAACTCAATATGTCTGGCAATGATGATGCTAAGGACAAATACGGTTTCCCATTAGCTCTTGTTTGACCTTTGCAATATGACAACAATATAGTGGTGAGCCATAAAAGGTCACGGAAGAAAAAAGAGCACTTTACAGAGGTGCAGGAAGTCTTCAAATATGTTCTAGACACTACATTTTTTTTCAATATAATACAGTAGATTCTTTGGGGAGATTATTACAACTTGCTCTCAATGTGATATCATGAAATCAATATCATAAATTGTCCATTCATGTAACTTCCTACAGGTTATAGGACATGTCTTTTTATCTTTTATTTTTCCTATTTAGTCAATGAAAATCATCTATTTACGTTTTGATCTTTGTATCAACATTACAGCTGCTGTGTTCCAGTAACCCCATCTGTCTCTTTGGTATTTAACTCACCTCATATAAACCTAATAGTGACACCAGGTCAACCGTCTGTGTTTCAGTATGTATAGTGTAATTGAATCTCATGTATTGATCAATGTGAGTGAATTATCAAGCTACATGTCGGTCATTATTGTTCTCTCTCTGCCAAAATAGATCATTAGACTCAAATCTGATCATGCATCCTGCCAGCATATTTCAGCAAAAACAAGGGAAACCGGGCATGAAGCTCCACAGTGCTGTGAAGTCACGCTCTGATTAAAAACTTATATTAAAAGTGATAGTGATACATTATTACCTAAAGGATTTAGGGAACTCCTTCCCCTCATTTTCCATGGAAATTAACCTGTGTTAAAGTCATCCATAGGAACAACTTTTTCTCATCATAAAAGCCACTAACACAAGATGCCTCAGGTAAAAAAGAAAAGGAAAAAAAAGGAAGCAGCAAAGCCTTTTCTACTCACTTGTGAGGATCTTCCATGTCTTTTTCTCGTCGTCATAGTACTGGACCAAATTGCTGGGGAGGCGATCAGGTCCAGGAGGCAAACCACCCACCAGTAACAGCATTCTCTTATTGGAACGGATTCTGTAATGTCAAAAGTGTGGTTGTGTGGACAAGTGTTAGTAAACAGCGAACAGAACAGGTATTAAGCCTTAAAAAAAACATCCAAAAGGCCAAAATTATCTCAACCTAAAACTACACACCTTTACTTTTTTAATTTACATAATTACGTTGATAGTATTAGCAGCAGTTGCCCGGCATATTTTGATTTTTCACTCTTAAAATGTTCAATGTATGAATTAAATCATCAACGAAGAAATTAAAGAAGAAATACATGAATTAGATTAATAACTACTCCTAGTGAGCTCCTACTACTAACTACTGAAGTTGAAGCTACAAATCAGGCAATATGTGGCCATGTTTATTATAATTAACAAAATTGCTCAACAGCATGCTCATCCTTTTGATACGTTATTGAATGGTTATTTTACTCTAAAGATATCTTTTCAATTAGCTGTGAAGCGAAGACGATCCTGCAGGGTGCCATGCTGGAGGCTAAAAACGCAATTGAGTACATAAACCTGGCTATACAATGTCTCAATTTCATTGGCTGCAGTGATTCATGTGACATCTCTGAGCCAGTCGTGAGATAGTTCCTGCTGTCTGTATATGATACATAACCCAAAAGCCACACACTTTACTGTACATTAATGACCGCTATCTGGCTCCTAATGGATTTGAACACAAATTTACCAATTAATCACAATATGCAGTAAAAAGATTAAGAGCAGCTGGCCTTTATATTCAGTCATGTTCACCTTTTTCATATTTTACTTTTTTATGCTTGGGAAAATCACTGTCGTCTCGGTACATTCTCTGTGCTACTGGCCCACTCGGAAGTGTTTTGGGGTTATTCATATGCAAATGAGCCCCTGGACATAGATAATGGTGATTAATTGAGAGGAGAGAAACAGTGGCATGTGAAACTAATTATGAGGATTCCTGATTCTTTGCTCATTCAGGTCCATATGTGGGAGTAGATATGTTATTGGGATAATAGATTCCTTTCTAAATTATTTCACTTTTGGAGTCTTGGTGCAACATTTTATTTTGTTTAGAGATTCTCAATACCACAGCTCAAATTTTCTGCTCTTTAAAGTTATATGTAGTGAATTCAAAATTGCAACACTTATGCCAACACTATTCAAAAGATGTTCAGCCTTGACTGTACAGTCAGCTCTGTAAACAAAACCTGACAACAGCACCATCAATCAATCAATCAATCAACTTACTGACTATGCCTGCCTACTTACCAGCTCCTTAAAGTGCTGATCAGGACAAACATGGAAGTATTGGCCTTGGCCTATTTTTGTTTGAGTGAGACATGTTTAACTAATCTGAATATAGGGAGCATTCTCAAATTGTCCCTTATTTGATAAGTCCTTAAAATATAATACATAACCAAATGTAATGAATTCCCTCTAACTGTATTTTGTTTATTGTATCCTCAATAGTTGCAGTATTCTTGTATTCATACCAGAAGTGTTACATAATTACCATGTAGTCCTGTTAACAATTCAATTACAATTGTATTCATGAGAGTTGCTACACATCAAGCACATAACCTTTATCTAGTTTGCTACATCTTGTCTACACTGATTACAGAGCAATTACACAGATGTGTGAGGAAATAGAGTTGTTGTTTTTTCACTAAAACATAAGGTAACCTTGTAATTATGGATACAGTGTAGCCTTGAGTAGATCAAGCCCCTTGACAGCTGGCAGTCTCTTACAGTAAAAGCCCCACAATCCTCATTAATTGGGCCTCAGACCTCACATCTCTGCCCGGCCACCTACATGGGCTAAACTACACAAGCTGTCCGACCAGTGCTTGAGCGAGTGGGCAATACTTGAGTTGGCAATTTGTTCAAATTTAACAAGTGGGAGGCATTTAATCGCCTTCCGTCCACTCTCAAAAATGTGTGTATGTATGTGTGTGTGTGCATGTGAGTGTGTGTGTGTGTGTGTGTGTGTGTGTGTGTGTTTTCTCTTTTTGTATATGTATGTTGGTCGGCCTCATCCTCACCTGCTGGCCGTGGTCTGCCTGCAGTGCTGCCTGAAGGGCATCAGGTGGTAGTTCATGGCATCCAGGAGTAGTTTCTGGCACACAGGGTCACTCCTCATGAAGTCAACAGACTGCACCCTCTCCACCAGCTCTGGAGCAGGTATGAGGGCGAAGCGCAGCCTCTTCATAAGGTCCGGCGCATAGTGCATGCGAGTCTCGCGGTCATGCTCCAGCCAGAGGACTGACATCTGGAATAGAGCCAGCTCTGACTCCACTGGGGGTGGCAGAGCATCTAGCATGGCACACATCTCCTCAAAGTTCAGCAGCAGCACATCCTCCACCAGGTACTTGTTGGCCAGCTTCTTGGTCTCATCCAGTCCATGGAGTGCAGCAATCTTGCAGATCTGCTTGTAGTTTTGCACAGAGATCTGGTCGTTGAGGAACTGCACGCTGAGCTTGGTAATCTGGGGGATGTTGAGGATCTTGCTGACTGACAGCACCTCTTCCACTGTGTCCAGGGAAAGAGTCACATTGGCAGTGTACAGGTACTCCAGCACTAATCGTAGTCCAATGGAGGAGCAGCCCTGGAGTACCAGGTTATTGATGGGCCTGGCGCTAGGGGTCACCAGCTTGTCATCAGGTGAGGATGAGGGGGTCCCACTGCTGCCCTGGTCCCCTTTGCTTCCCTCATTGTTGATAACATTGTGGGAAGAGAAGAGGGATCTGAAATACTGGGAGCAGGATGCCAGCACAGCTTTGTGGCAGTGGAACTGCTGTCCCTGGGCAGTGAGAGTCACATCACAGAAAAGCTGTTTTCTCCATAAGAGATTGAGCCCGTGCAGCAGGGTGTCACTGTGTGTTGGGTCAAAGGTGGATGTTCTATCACCCGATCTGGACATGACTTCCTGACTGTGAACGCCACCTAGGCAACAAATAAACCATGCAAGCCATTTACCTCAGGTCATGTATTTGCACAACACACAGCAGCCTATGGATGCTATCATTCAACTGTTGCAATAGAAAACGATTTCTCGAGTTAAGTTATTGAACCGATCTCCCGTCCATCCAGCGGGAGAGAACCATCATGCCATGCAGCCGGCGAGAATCAACATCCAATGCGGCTTCAGTCGCTTTTCAACTTTGAGCTCTGGTCGTAAAGCAACAAACAAAAACGCAGTAGTTCCCACAGCGTGCCACTGTTATTCATTCTCAACTCAAGATGATTGAAATGGAGGCTGAGGTTTGAAGGGCGCTGTCAAAACAAAACGAGGATACGGAGATGCTGCAGCGCTTTCCCCTCCGTAACGCGGCTGAAGTTGTTGGATAAGGAAAAACAGACACGGTGGACGGATAACATGCAGCATTCAGCTTACACTTATCCCTTCTCCTATCTTGCTGCACACCCCCACAATGAGGACATTACACATCGCACAGATTTACGGAGTCATACAAAAGCAATTAGTTTGTCTCTGTGCCGTCAGCAGCAGTAGCCTACGGGTGTGTTTCGCTTTTAGCCTACCTGAGTTAAGCGGACGTGAGTATCGAAAAATATTCACTGAAATGCAGCTTTCGGTAAACTTAAACCTAATATGCATATATATTGTTTCCTAGGCTCTACGAAAGCTATTTCTATGTGCGTAATGTGTGTAAACTTGACACAAGCGTGCTGTAACGTTGTCGCCAGATTCACTAAAAGCGCCTGTCACAACTAAATGATGTGAGCAGCTCTCCCGAGAAGGAGCCAAACTTACCTGACTTCAGCTCTTGACAAAAAAAAAGAAAGTAAGCTTCGGATTCCCAATATTCTCACTTGAATTTTTCCTTTGTTCTCCTTTTAAGAAAATGTCCTTTCCTTTAAAGTCTATGGTCGGTGGTGTCTCAAAATAACCATTGATTCCAACTCATAAAGTCACTATTTCAGGTTATTTGTTGACGTTGATCATTTGTTCTTCTGAATTAACAAGAAGTGTGTGAGTGTGTGAGAGGGAGCTGTGCTTTCTGCAAGAGAAGAAGAAGAAGAAATATACGTGTGACAAATTATGCTACCAAGAAACAACACATCATTATCCTTGGGCCTGGGGCTCAGTGAGTCGTAACGAGAGTAATAGGAAATCCACGGTTGGGGAGAGAAACGGTCGTGCATGGCCGGTGGAGAGAGACCATGCAGGGGTATGGATGCTGGAGAGACTCGCAAAATTATGGCTCAAGGCTATTGTAAAAACTGTCGAGCGTAAATGACTGCGATTTCAAACATCTATGGAAGAAAGAAAAGAGAAAGGGGGAGAAAAACCGAGTCTTTCCCTCGCTGTTATAGAGAGAACCGTCAAGTTTTAGTGCGCATTGCTAATTAGTCAATTTCTCTCTGCCTTCACAGCCCGACGACTTTGCTGCTGAGCTGAAACTGCTAATTTCTGGGACCAGCCTTTTTTTGGCTGTGAACTGGATGGATGAATGGCTTGTCTCGCACAAATGACAAAAAGCCCCTGCCTTAATCTCCATCGCCAAAATAACCCCTCATCTCATTCTGCTCCTGCTAGTCCTTTAAAGAAGGTGTTCTCTACACAAACTCAAGTTTTTGCATCTGCATCAAAAATACTACATGCACTATAATGTCCAAACATTGTTTATAATGTTGAATTAAAGCATATAAAATACCCTTTTTTTCATTTCTATAAGCAGCAGGCCACACACACCATGAAACACAACACATGCCCAAAGTATGTAAAGTTATAAAAGAACAAGTCTAACATAACATATTGTTTTCATGTGCTATGATACATCTGATCAGTTCACTGTTTTACGACCTGAGGTCTAGCTGCAAGCCTGAAAACACAAAGGGTTGAAACCTAATACAACATCCATCAGTGCACAGTAGTGTGTTGTATGTGTGTCGTTGTTGGATATTTAGATTCCATATGTCTACCCACTTTCACTTACAAGACTGACCTTTATCCCTTAAGACAAGTTGATCCATGAATCTCACAATGACAAAAAGACTCCTTGTTGTCAAGTGAATGTCCACTTGATCACATTGTGTAATTCATAGCACTCAAGAACAACCAACACGCTAAAAGCACCCAATGTACTTTCAGTCCTGTAATATAAATGCAGTTACTGTCAAACTACTATATATCTTCATTTACCACAGTATACAAACTACCTTCATTTCTATGCAACTCCTGCCTGAGGCTTCAGGTCTGGATGTCTTACACTGACATTTGAAAACCTGGGGGAGAAAACTAATCTTATCATCTAAATTAAGACTATATCCTTCCTATGACCCTGCCAAAGAATAATCAGGTAATCCTAATCATTAGTGGGTTGATACTGGATGGTTACAGGTTAAAAAAGAGCATAAACAACATTCTAGCAACTGTCAATTAAATAAAGAGCTCAATTAGAGTAAAGACACTTACATACAGGACTCCTTTGGGACCAGAAGTGACAGATACCTCACAAGTTCTGAAATGACAGATAGGGATAAATGGGTTTGTTCATGTACTATGAAATAGAGCAACACAGTGCTGCCGTTAAGAAAAAAAAAAGGCCACATATAGGTAGCATTTATAATAGAGGGAACCAGAATATTGTTTGATGTTTGATTATTTGACAAGCACGCAGCCTGCATATCCCCCACTAGTTATACTGAGCAAATTCATTCTACATGAACTCTGCGAGATGACTGATTAGATTGTGCGCTGCATCTCAAATAACAGTCACCACTGAAGGAAAAATCAAATACTGTTGTATTAATTAGTGGTTTGTAGCCACTAAGAATTTGTGTTGTTATTACAACTGTTATTGTGTTGCCTCGTTTCCAAAGCACTTGCCACTGCAGAGCAGAGTAGTTCACTGTATTTCACTTCAGAGTTGCATACTGTTATCTTTACTAGCACTCAGTTAGCACTACATTACCCAAGTCTCGAGTGAGCTATTCTAACGCAATAAAATGACCATTTTCAACTCTTTCAGCTCTTTGTAGCAACTCAGTCTCCTGAGGCCACTGGTCTTCAGATTGCAGGGCGTTTATGGTTGTAAGTTGTTGCAGTGTGCAGAGAGAGGGGGGCGGGGGGAGGGGGGGGTCATCAGATAAGAGAAGAATTTCTAGACTAATTAAACCCTTTGAGACATAGCATCACACCATAGTGATTTACAACTCTCTGTACCAGTTAACCCGACTCATATTTATCTGTCATATTACTCAGATACCATATCTACCTCTATGGGTAGAAAGCCTTTACATCTTTTATGTCCTCAACAATATGGACAGACAAGAGGTAAATATATTGGCGTAAATAACAACAGTTACATGAGATTTATGTACTGTAGTTCACTCACAGAGACAACTGCTAAGTAAGAAAGTATTTTACCCTCAGCTACTACACAACTTCCTGTTTAATGCTCACATTATAGCACAATTATCATTGTTTATAACACATAAATATAAAACTAAACAATACAAACTGTAGACATTTTGTGTTCTTGAATAACTGATTAAAGTGTGAACATTTAATCTAATCAGTGCAATGAAACAAAACAAAAGGAGAAGCTCCAAAGTTGTGAATAGTAAAGTCTACCAGGCATAATTCCTTTTGCTGGCTGCTGCAGAGGGGTATGCTAAGATAGAAAGTATTATTTTCCTAAATGGAAGGTGTCAGATGGTCACGGAAATGTGATCGGCTGTTCAAGATCACTGCTTCCCATCTGCAATTTGTGACGTGTGAAAGATTCAGCCCAAATGTGCTCACCAAGCGTAAATCCTCAGTACTTTCTCTTATCGTGGAAAAGCAAGATAACCAGCTGTTTACAGATCAGAGAACATATCATATTAATATCATGGAGAGGGTGATATCATCTTGTTTGTAAAATATTTTGTTAACTAAGTGTGGTGTGGTATGGCAACCTATAAAGTGAAAATTTTAATATATGTGTCAGTGAAAGGTTGTTTTCCGATTAAAAAAATATATATTTAAAGGGAAAACAGAAAATGCAGCAGGCAGCCTCTTTGGAAATTAATGCAAACTGCAGGTTACAGTAAATACTGAATAATAAAGCTTTAAGCAGTTACATTTTAATCCCCAATTTTGATTCCCAATCTTAATTCCAAACCATATGTCTAAACACAAGCAGGGTCCCACATCCGTCTTCCTGTATCTTATATGAACATAGAGGAGGTCAAAGTTATTTGTGAATTATTATAATGTGATATGACTGCTTGGGACATGGAAACAGTTACTATACAGTCTTTTAAGGGGTTTTGATCTGGATTCTCAGTTTCAGAGTCCCAGTAAACTGTAACTTTAACTGTCTGTGGCAGTGGTTTTACCAGTTTCTCATCTCCTGAGAGTAGCTTAGACACAAAAGGAACAAATGAGTTTACTTGAAGCATTGGTTTAATCTATAGAGGTGAGGAGAAAGTGAAAAGGTCAGTTAAGGTGCAACATTTCTAAAAGAAGCTTCAGTTTCTCGTGATGAATTTGCAAATTTGAACAAATTTATCACGTGTTTAATTGATAAATATTTTTTACATTTATTTTGATACTAGGACTGATTAGTGCGTGCTTGTCAGCTCAGATCAAAGTTAGTCAGAGATGATTCATAAAATGTCCACAGTGTAATACATTTGAAGCACTTATACTTGCCATTTAGGGAGTATGGGAGGCCTGCTGTTTTAAACCCCTAGATCCCCACACATGGCGTAGCCACCACAGACACAGCTCAGAGAGTCAGCCGGCAGCCGGGAGGTGAGCAGAAAGGAACAGGCGGTGTCTCCTTCAGAGTGAGCACAGGAGCGTGTGTGTATACAGTGTGTGTGTGTGTGTGTGTGTGTGTGTGTGTGTGTGTGTGTGTGTGCGTGCGCGCATGTGTGTGTCATTTCTCAAATGACAAAAGGATACCAGTTGTGCAGTTCAGGTGGGGGGAGACATGGAGGTGGTATGGAGACACACCTGAGGGAGAGCCTGGACTGGCTGGGACCAGGGCTGAAGTGGCGACCCAGAGATGTGTAGGGGCTGCAGGAGGCCACTGTGCTGTGGAGGAGGTTTTGGGGGCTGGTGGGAGAGAGGGGCTGCTGTTGCGCAGTCTCCCCAGCGTGATGCATCTACCTTCAGGGTGGCAGCAGGCGTGGAGTGGGGTGCGATGGAGCGAGCACGGGCTCAGTGGCGCGGTCACCTAGGGACGCTGAAGCTGCTGTAGCAGGACTGATAGTTATTCCTTGGGAGAATTGCAAGATGAGACCCATTGTATTAGCAACCCCAAAACTGTATCAATGTTCTCAAGCCTTTAAAGAAAGAACTTGGGGTGCAAAATATCTGACTTACCTGAAAAACACAAAGCTGCATGCTTTAAAGTTGTATTTAACTAAATAAATACAATTAAGTACTATGTATAATCTCTCTTTGGAAAATAGAATGCAATACTAAACAAGCTTTCTCTAATTAATTATACTATTCAAAACTGTATGTTTCACTGTGAATCTAAATGACTGTTGTCAGAGTTAAACCTCAGTGAAATATATTCCATACTGATTTAAGCATTCTCAGACATTAAGCTTTTTCATTTCCAAGCCATACTTTTATGTTGCAACTGTTTGAGTCGTATGTTTTAGAAATTCTTTGTGTCTAATATGGTCAGCACTCCCAATTATTCACTCCACTGACAAGTGAAACAAATGGGACCAACCAGTGCATTCTGTATTATCTACACCCCTTGGATTCCCTGACAATAATTAATACAATGGCAAGCTGCTGTTACCAGCCCGACATGAGCTCAACAACATAAGCTCTCCCTTTCCAAGAGCTCTTGAGAGGAAATTACGTCCAGCGCTGAGGTCATGTACATCGTGACCACTAGCAGCCGGGTCATATCATACTACTGTCTGTAAGCCTAGATCAGATAAAGGTCCTATTTTAGGGTGCTGTTAACATCGCCAGGTTATTACTCACATCATTAAACCATGAATGTAAGGTGCATGAAATATGTCAAGAATAATATAAATGTAGCCCTGACCAAAGAGATATGTATAGCCTTTAACAGCAAAGACTGTCCTGTATATATCAGGGAAGTTCATTAATATGCCACATGATCTTACTGAAGCAGCAGTGCTGACCACCTCGCTGCTATGGTCACACACCATTATGTAGTGTTACTTCATTTGCTCATAATACGTATTAACAGAAAAACAACATTATTAATATATCACATAAATAGCATGTACTGTATGTAAGCAGAATTAAGTAATTTAGGTGTATGTTTTTGCAAAAGAAACAAACACTAGTCTCATGATAAAACAAAATGAAATACATGCAGATCATTTTTTGGTTTAACAGTCAACTGACCAATATCCTTTTAAAGAGTTGTCATGCAATCATAAGAACCTCTCTTACTTTAGCCTACAAGGATATTAACAGGGTTTTTTTTAATTATAGAGGAGAACATTCTCCTAACATCCATTAAAGGAATGCCATGCTAATTTTAAATCCTCGCAGCAGGCATTGGCATCAACAGAAGAAAAGTGGATGAGTTTCTCTTTAACAGCTGTAATTTGTGTTTTCCAATCACCATGCTGATTTCTGCTCATTATACTCCGGTTTCACACCGGTAAGTGAGCAAAGTTTGGATTGATTGACTCTAATTAACTAAAAAATGTTCCAAGCCATGGATTTATTATCATGCTAGCTAGCCACAAATGTCAGAGACTTTCACAAATTATTATCCTGTTAAGATAAATATCTTTGAAATCAAACGAGTGTGGCAACACAAGGAACACTTATTGTTATGCTGATGAATTTGTTTGGCATGTTTTCTGCCTAGTTCCACATTAAAGACTCACCTGGGCAAATACACTGTTCCAGTGTATTGTTAAGCTGTACAGTATGACTGAATGACAGACGCTGTAGTTACCTAAACTTTGAAGGAACACACTCTCTAAAAGCCTTCTGTGCTGTATAAATACTGAAGGGAATGGACAGTAGACAATGTCCATCTAGCATTGCAAATGGGCTATAAATGCTGTGGTGTGTGGCATAGGTATATGCTACATACTTGTCCCTATAAAAATAAATACAAATATATAAATGTTTAAAATTATTTAGTCAACGTAAAATAAAATATTCTCTATAAAATAAAAGTTATTAAGAGCTAATATATGAAGCAGTGAAGAGCTGCCTGGTCTACTCTATGTTAACAGAAGACCTATTCCCTCTGTGCTCCAAAACTTGGCAGCATCTCCCTCATTGATATTTTAGACACAGTAGCACCTCTCTCCACTCACATTCTTTCCTTGACTCCATCAGCTCTATGGCTCAACTCTCCACTTGCTCATGGACAAAAACAGGACAGTTTGAGTGGACACCTCCATTTTTCCTGATTTCAAAAAGAGTTTTGGTTAGCTTGAGAACAGAACGTTGCTCTGATTCACTCAGCTTCACGTCAACGATCAGAAGTGATCGCTGGAGTGAATCCAAACGAAACGGGCCCATCGTCTGCATGGTGGCGCCAGGCTGAAATTGAGAATCATGCTGCCTGTAAATCAGATTTTCCCAACATGTCTCTTGCAAAATCTGCCTACAAAACTACAAAGAAAATCATCTTAACCAGCTCTGATGTATCACAGAATACAACACAGTGAGACTTGTGCTGTATAGTCCATCCTCAGCTCATTGAAACAAGCATCTAACATAGAAGAAAATACATCTCAGCTGTCAAGAAGCCCCATCAGTATTTCCACAGTCCACCCTCTTTAGAGTAGCAGCCTTTTAGGTGTGTGCACTTTGAGACACACCTACAGATAAATGTGATGACATCTAGTTGTGGCTCACTTTCATTTATTTAGGGGATTGATTAGATGCAAAGAGAGTAGATAAATGTGATGGGGAGGCACTTTCATTTGAGATATTGCCATATAGTCTGTAAGGAATATAAAAATGGACTGAACATTTTTCTCTTCAAGGTGCTTTTGGAGATCTAGTGACATCATGTGAGTAGTTAATATGAGATTCCGCATTAAAGCAATATATTACACATTCAAAACAGCCTGTATATATATATATGTATATATATATATATATATATATATATATATATATATATATATATATATATATATATATATATATATATATATATATATATATATATATAATACTCTATATATATAAAAGTTTGAATACTTTTTCTCGTTACTATTTCTAATATTCCAATTGACTGAATAATAATAATCCTTAATTTGAGATAAAATGCTATGGCCATGTTAAAACTCTAGAATGGACCGCGTTGCGGTCAATTATGTCTTTCTAATGTTGTTGTGTTCACACTGCCCCCTTCTGTCCCCACGAGTAGAAGAGGCATCCAGCGTATAAACAAAAACAACAGCATCTCTATCAACCACACACGGTCAGGAGAGGGCAACACATATCTCTAAGGAGCATTGGCCTTGAGAAAATCCACAGCATGTGTACTCTTTCAAAAATGTGACCATTCTTATTTATTTATTTCTATTTTTTTATGTAAATTAAAAACATTTAATGAGTCTTAGGAGGTTTAGACTAGTATTGTTTATCCAGAAAAAAACTTTTAAACTCTATATGGAACAGGCATTAGTGTTGTGTACCATTAGTATGACATTGTTGCAACATGATGAAACAAAAATCTATTTTCTACCAGTACTAAATGTGATTGAGTTAAGATTCCAAATTGAAAACAGTGTTCCCCCAGGGTTCTTTAGAAAGCCAGTGGATAGTGCGCACACAACATCCTTTTGTGCACACTATTTACCCCTGGACTGCTTCAGGCTAATGTCTCAATAATTTTCACTCCTTTCTCAGGTCCTTCCCACAAAGGACTTAACTAATGATCCATGGACAAAATGAAGCATTTAAATTTATTCATTAATCATTCATCTCCAGCTCATTGAAAATGCTAAACTTCCACAAAATTAAGATTGAATATTGAAAAGTGATTGAGGGAGACAGCTCTCAGAGAGTGGAGGAGTGCGGGGAGCGGTAAGAAAAACAGGGTCTTTCAAGAGACAGTGGTCTTCACATGGGCATGGTCAAGGTGGCCAAGGTGTGCTAAGTGCTAGTTAAGGTCACAGGGTTTCACTAGTTGTAATTAGATCTTGAAATCTGGAGAAGCGTAGAATTTCTGTCAACACTGCCTGTAATTATTCTCTTTTCCAATTAATGGTGACATAGATTAATTATCTGATGAGGCAAAGCCAATTGCAATCATTCACCCAGCTAAAATTAGATCAGTCCTGACAGCAGCATGAAAGTCACCTGTTTCATTGTTATGGATTCGCTGCAAGTAAAGAGGGGGGGATAGTGAAGCGTGCTAGGGTAAGTAAGTTGTCTGGTACAGGTGAATGTCCAATTACATTGCTATTTGAACTGAAGGCATCTACTCATTCGATCCTGGACTGACTTGTTTGTTCACCCCGGCATCTTCAATGGTAGTAGAGTCATCTGTCAAGGATTGCAGGAATGCACAGATGAGCTGAATTTCTGCTGACAACCCCTCCTGTTTGAATAACAAAATAAATGAAACAAGCTCATTAAGAAAATGCTGTTTTTGAACAAAGGCAATATACAAACTCCTCGCTCTATCTGCATCCCAAACACAGCTGATGGTGAGTCTACATTTGTGAAAAGTAAAGTTACCATATTGTTCTTATTTTTGTGAAGGAGAACAAGAGGCTCCTGGTGAACCATGTCCAGGTTCAGTGCTCTTCTGTTTTAAAAACCTCAGCATCCAGTTTTTCTATTAAACTGCCTGGCACTGTCAACCAGCTTGGGAATCTGAACCGGCCTAGTCATGCAGAAATTCTCTGACTAACAATTATATCAGAAACAGGATCTTGGATTACAGTCCCCTGGGACTAGGGCAGTGGGCGTCTGCTCCAATCATTACTGGCCATTCAACAAGGCTCTGCACTGCTCTCCGCTGTTAGCCATTGTCAATTATGCCATCCCTAGTGTAAACTCGCAGAACACAAAGCTGAACTGCCAGTTCTGGCAGGAGTGTAACAGGATGACAGCCCGCCGCCCTCCACTCCCACCACCACCCCCACCCACTCCCACTTGCCCACCCTAGGGTTCCCCGGCCTTCCTCCCCTCAAGCTACTTTTGAACAAACCATGCCATTTGGCTTCTAATTCAAGTACGCCTTAGCCGTGAAAGTGCGAACCTGACCTCTCTTATGTTCTGCTTGTGGGGTTAAGTGGACATGATGGATTAGTGTAGGCCTTTTCGGGATTCAGCCTGGTTCAACTCCAGTCACAAATGGTATCAGTTCTATCGATTTCTTTATCTCTTTATTACAAAGTGGCAATGATATTGATAATCTATGTATCATGCAATTGTGAATCTCTGATTAGTAATCACTTTCGGCATACTGTCAGTGCATTTGTTATGGATTATAAAATCACATTAAAGGGCTTAATATTAGGTAATCATGCAGATTGTGTGTTTATCCCTGTTCATAAACTCATAAAGGTTTTTTTTTTAATCTTTACTCATAAAGGTTGTCCTTTTTGGAGGATAGACGCTGAGCTGGACTGTTCACGAGGAGCCTGTTTAAAGTGAGGGTTGCCTGCTCTGATGGACCCTGTGCTGAGCTGTGACGGGTGACGGTGTGGTGCGCTTGAATACACCAGCTCTTTTGTCCTTCACACTGTGCAGCTCTCTGATAGCTCCTCCCCCTGTGCCCCACTCCTCCCTGCCTTGAGCTGTGATCTGCTGGGGCCTTTTGAGGCTGGGCCACTGAGACATGGCTGCTCCCTGTAATGTCTGGACCAGACCCATCAAAAAAACATGTCAGCAGTCAGAGGAGGAGGAACAGAGAAGGAAACCACTTAATAGTATTTTCACTCGGCACTCCCCTGGAAAACCTCTAATCAAATCTGGGCATAATTTGCCTCCAGCATTATCTGATAAAGTTGAATTTTGGTGGATGACAAAAACAAAACAAGGATTTTCTCTTACACAAAAACAACAGATTGCAAGTGACAAACATGGCTAGGGTTTTGGGATGACCTACTGTTGAGATAAAGAGGAAGTTAAAAAGGGTGGAAGTAGTAATGGTATGGTTGCATGCCACTTGGCTCTGCGGTAATGCTGGACAGGAGATTTCATAAAGATTCATCACTGTCCCTCTGTCCGCTTTGACCTCATCTCACATCACAGCACAGATTAGACACCGATTATCCTCTAATTGAAGAGCCTTACTTCTCAACCTTGCAGAATATGCTGCTACTCTTCTGCAAGACCGACAGAAAGTTATTCTGTTCACAAAGAAGAAGATATCTTCCATGCGGCGTAATGAACTCACTCTGAATTAGCCGTGAAGTCAAAAAACACCCTTGCTAAACAGACAACGGGCTGAAATGTTAATGCGATGGGACCAAACACAAAGTGTTGTGTATATAGAGTTATCGAGAGAGGCACACCCAGCCTTAGACGCGGGGTCACTGCATAGGCACTCTAGCAGACATATCATCCATCACATCACGTCTGTGATCTGATGATGAGTGAATGTATAGACTGTAATGTAACGGTGGCGTCTTTAACTCCACCATAGCAGTGAGGCACAAAGCCATGGTGGATGTTTGCCTGGCTGCCCTTGCTTGGCAAAAAACACACAAGGCAACTGACTTGCCGGATGAGGCTCAAACAATGCCATGCATAACATGGAGTTACTGTAGTATGCAAAATAATACGCTTCCATCCGGTAGAATACCTAGACTGGGATAAAAGTTGAATAAAGGGATTTACCATTTAAATGAATAGTGACAGTTTGTGCAGTATCCCAGCCTGTTTTACATGTATATGTACAAATACCTGGGCTGTTTTTATTTTCTGGTCGGTCTCATGAGAAAGAGCCTGGCACCGGTCCAGTTCAGCCTGGCTGTAGAGGCTGCGTTGTTTGAAGTATTTCACCAAAGCTTTGTGCATCCTCTTCTGCAACAAAGAGAGCTAGGGGGAGAGAAGGCAGAGAAAAGGAATTGGTAAGGCAGGAGAGGAAATTAATGGCAGTGTTCAAGAAGAATGATGGAGGGGAATAGAGAAAGCAGTCAATAGCCCATTCTGCAGTACACGGGCCTGACAGGAATTTCACAGTCTCTTGGTTTCTCTGCCCACTCGTGTGCACTCATCAGAATCCAGTCACATCTGGCTGCCAGGATGGGGGGTTAATTTTCTCTAAATGCTTCAGCAGTTTTGTTCTAGCCGAGGCAAACTCTGTGACTGCAAAGCTGATGAGTAAAATATTTCTACTTCACCCAGTTTAACTTTATACCAATCCCCTCAAGACATATTTTACACATACACACAGAGTCATGAACCCCCCACTGAAACCAGAAATTATTCCTAGTCTCTTGGAAAGACATGCTGCTTGCTTTATTATTTTAACACAGTTTCAAGCAAAGAGGTTTAAATTCTGATAGATGCCATTGCTTTTCTTCCCCCTCCATCACTCTACTCTTCCTACAAAGCTTATCATTGCTTGGCAATGTGTTCCCCAGTGCATTGAAAACTAAAGCGAATTAGCTCAGTCATCAGCTCCTGAAGGAAAGACAATAACAAGAATGCTCTTTATGGTGTGCCCTGTTAAAACCCAAAAGCTGAAAACATCCACATAAACAAAGCAATGCTTACACGTACAGTAGAATCAAGAGGATTTTTATAAAAAGGCACATGCTGACAAGTGCTGTCAGATGCTAATTAATCATGCTTTTTTCATTTATAAATGAGAATTTTGCTTATTTGATTCATGTATTTATACTTGTTGCATTTTGATTAAGACATAATGCCATAATGTTTTACTACATTCTCTCTTTTAAAAAAAACTATTATATCTAATATTAGATAAACCAGCTAAGGTGTGTCTTGATTGGACAATTAATAAATAGGACATACTTCTTCCACTACAAACATACAAAGTCAGGAACTGTTGAATAAAATTATCAGTATCTGAAATACAAGTATTAAAGCTGCAATCTGCAAAAAAAGGTTTAAGTAATACATATTCTTATATCCCATGTTATGATGACAAAACACTAAAAGTAGCACATTTGCATTTATTAACATCTATTAAGAATTGCTGCTGATGATGGTTATTGTGTTTCACCTATCCTGGTTGACAATGGTAATAAATATAGAATAAATAATACACTATCATCAGTGGTGGACAAAGTGTTGAGATCCTAAAATATAAGTAGTAATAGTGCAATACAGAAATAATAATGCATTGAAAAGGTCACTAAGTAAAAGTATGTAGGTATTATTAATAAAAGATGGTGCACTTATTCTGCAAACAAATGGCCCTGTAAGTGTCACACTGTTATATATTATAGTATTTGATTAGTTTTACTGATGCTTTAAATTTAAATAGCATTTTACTGTGGTGGAGCTAATTTTTAATATTTTATAAACTGGTGGGCATATGTATACAGTGCTACATGTACTTAGTTACATTCCATCACTGACTAACATTCAAGGTATGTGGTTGGTAACAATTCACTCAAGATAACGTAACAAGCTTGACACTAGATGCTGCACTTCATTAGCTGTAATTTAACATGACAACTTGTGGAGGCTTAATAAATTCAGATTTAAAGGTAGAATTAGAACCTGCATTTTAACACGTAAATATCAACTACGGGTTGTGTTGCGATGGCTTGGAAAAGTTTAAATTACAACTATAAGCCCACTCCCAATCATTTAGTATGTTTCAGGTTTCCATGTTTAGATGAAAGAATTGACTGGCTCTCCAAACACACAAATGAATGTTTTGAGGCATCTCACACACATGCATTAATGTTGTGATCTCTGAAATGATCATGACAATGTTTAATGCATTTACCTTGTTGCCTTCAGTTACAAACAAACCAATTAATGGTAATCTCATTGTGTAATATACAGTACGTACTAACTGGGACAAAACATTCAAATATTATAGGGATAATTATACATTTAAAACAGGAAAGAAGAGTGTTTGAATGTTCCTGTAAATCAGATTTAAATGTGATCTTCATTTCAGAAACATTGTTGATTATAAGCTTGTTATAAAAACTAAATTCTGGCATAAAAACACTAGCCGAGAGGCTGCTGTTATAGAAGTGTAGAGTTGAAACAAACAAAAATGGTGAAGGCTGAATCCAGAGTAAAAGAAAATCAGGCTTTGATCATGAGCGTGGAAAATCCTGTCCACAGGATTTTATTTTTGCATGCATTTTTCACTTGATAACATTCATGCAGTTAGATGAGGAATTGCTCAAGTAAAGGTATTAGTCATTTTTGGAACAAATAATATGAATTTTTCATTGCAGGAGCAGTGTGGCTTCTTCCTGGCGTTATGCTTGTCATGTGTAATTCAATTCCAGTTAAATAGTGTCACAAACTATAAAGATTAAACAGTAAAATGCTGCTGAGTTGTCTCCCTCAACTAGTCAAGACCTCTGGTGCTATTTTAGCAGTGAAGGCACATTCATTGTCTGATCATAACATGTGTTTGTTGCTGACCCCTAACCAATGGTGTGTGTGTGTGTGTGTGTGTGTGTGTGTGTGTGTGTGTGTGTGAGAGTTGTGGTAAGCAGAAGCAAATTTGGAACACCCCGATAATAAAACGTTTCACCTCTGACCACCTTACAAAAACTATAATCAAGAAAATGTAGAAAGTATAGTATTTACATGTGCCATCAACCTCTTTCTTTACTCCCCTTGGTGGCAAAACTACATAGCTATCATTACATTAAGTCACATCCATCATCCTCCTCCACTCAAGTTATCTCATTATTATTAGATTGCTGCAGTCACCTCCTTAGTGGTTGGCAAACTAAAACCTTCTTAAAATGACTGCCCGTGCAAAGAGGATAGCATGGAATAGAACATAAGATAACAGAGCAAAAATCCTAAGTCATAAAACATAATTAAAAAAGAGAGGGGGTGATAGTAAACATAACAAAGGGTTATATAAGCTGTACCTGTGTGTAATAATGAAAAGATTTATGTGTATGGTTCTTCTCGCTCAATGCAGACACTGCCTCTTGTTTGGCCTCCATGAGGATCTTCTTAAGATCTTCGTAGTCGCTTGCCAGCTGTTTGTTCTCCTTCAGTGAAATTTGTAATGCTTCCTACACACACATGAAAACAAAAGGTTCAGGTAAAATGGTAAAGGTAAATAATATGTTTACAGTAGCTATGTAATAACCACCAAGACACAAGTAACTAACGGTAACTATTGTAATTGTGACATACCTACAGTACATTACATTGTGACTGGTGATGTGCTGATACAACCTTCTGTCTCACAATCCTAATCCTGATCAATTCAGAGTAGCTATCAATACCGGATATCGATCCAATACTTTTCTTTGTCCCAAATTTAAACTAACTTACTTTAAACTTACTTACTTACTTACTTGTATATATTTTACTGCTCAAAATTCACTGAAATCATGACATTTATTTACGTACGGTAACATGAGGCCAGGCGTCGCTGTGATGCTAAAAAAATGATTTGGTGGCCATCTGTGACTAAATTAATGTAACAGATATGAGAAACTCTGATTTTTATAGTTACATTAACAAAGAAACCCTGTTTAATGTGGATCACTCACGCCATGGCCAATACCCGTTGATGAGGTCAATATCGGCCCTGATACCGATCTGGTGTATCTGATTGGTGTATCTCTAACTGTCACCAATATACTAAAAAGGGACCTCTCACACCTTAATGTGATTTTTTACAATTAGAGCAATCAGCATTCACAAATGGATTTGTGTTAGTATGATGATCATTTTACCAATATGTTTGTAATAGACCACAGCTACACTGGCAGAAGAACAACTGCGGAGGCAGCATCATGTACAGTACAGATGTACAAGGATTTTATATGGTGAAGGGAACCGGAGAGTCAAGTAAGGTGTTGAAATGAATCAAATAATCGATGCATCGAATCGGGGACATGGACGATGCTGCATTGATAATTGTCTGGGCCATATTTTTTTCATCGATTATTTCTGTTTAAAATTTTATGTATGCCTAACAACATTTCTGTTTACATATTCTGGTATGTTATGCACATTCAGGAAGTGCCATGTGCTCAGTGCTGTAGTTTTATGTATCCAATTTATTTAGTATTAGAGCACTGTAGAATGTTTTATTTTTGAATTAAATATCCTATATGGCTTTAACAGAAAAATTTATTTGGCGCATCGTGATGCATCGAGATATCAAATCCAATTGAATCGCTGACATGATAATCGTAATCGAATCGAATCGGGAGATCAGTGAAGATTCACACCTCTAATATACAGTACTGTCCATACTGTATAGTAACACCACACTGACCATTTAGAAGACACTTGTTGTACCACTGACCTGCTATGTGTGCGTACAAAACAATACATGCTCCCTGTATTTGTGTTTTTAATTATAGCAATATAAATAGCAGGGATACAACAATGGACACTTTTCTGGGAAATCAAGCATTAAATCAATCACAGTGAGTATGTCTCTCATGTCCTCTTTTCATTTGAACAATGTTCCCCAAGTACTGGATATGTGGCTGGTGAATATCTCAACTCTACCTGCAGACATAATGAAGTGTGTCTCTGCAGTAAAACAGAACAGCACTAAAGTGATGAGTTTAACCCAGCAGAAAGAGGGGCTGTAAACATGACAAATGCCTGCTATTGATTTCAGGTTTAATTACTCCATGCAGCACTGACAAAGCCCATCTGATGCTGTTGTGAAGTGTAAATGGAACAAATTACACTTCATTGCCCATAAGAAACTGATAGCGTTGGCAGTTTGCATTGTTTACTTTGTGCTCGCCAAACAACAAGCCCTGATCAAATCAAAAATTAGGTTCCATGTACGAAAGACGGAATAGAGATGACCACAGATTCCACAGGACTAACCAGTCAACCTATTTCACCTTGATACTATACCCTGTATTTGTATCTTTAAAAATAACCATCGGCAGGTTGTATTTAATACAGCCACATACTATTTCCCATCAGGCTATTAGCTTTACTGACCTGTATTAGTTTCTATAGAAAAGAGGAGCTGTGACCTACAGGAGCTTATAAGAGTCAGCAATTTTAGAAGAAATCTCTTTTATAAGAAATATCTGAAAGAGTCTAACTATTCTGCTTCATGCACTGTGGTTTCTGAATGCACACTCTGCTTATTATGTTATGCTAATGCAGACATTATGTGTGCTTTATATTGGTCTCAATGATTAAAGTGACCAATTTCCCTCGAACTTCATACTCTCTCTGATCTTTTTATTTGGTGCGGAGTATTGTTGTTATATCATCTTATTTCGTCAAGTGAAAAGACTAAACCCTTTTTTGCATGGCTAACTTTTATCTGGCTAATGGGAGTTGTGTCTATGAGGAAGACTTCTAATTCTTAAATTGTCTCACACCAACAACTTCTTTAAAGTTGCTGCACTTGGATGCATGGCGGCTTAAGCTCCATTGCCTTTTCTTGTTTTGAACTAATGCATTCTTGATCACCGTTTAATGAAACTATATACCACATGGCGATTTCACATTAGATAAGCCATGTGAAACCCCCATCAGCAAAGAGGCTCTGGCTGGGGCTGATAATCCTGCAGATGAAAACCTTAAAATAAATAGGGGTTTCTCTTACAAAGGATTGTTGAAATACATGCCATTTTGTGCAGAGTGTGCCCGTTTTTTTTAAGAGCCTATTTCTGACATTGATGTAAAAAAGTCCAGATTATATGCTTATTTGATATTCTGAACTATATGCTTAGATTTAAAATGATGGTGAAAATGTTGGCCTACAGGTAACAAAACAGGCGCAGCATCTCACCACGACATGCATCATCAAATTCGTCGAGACAAAAGACTATAACAACAGTGAGTTGTCATTTGTGGGAAAAGCACTTAAACAAGATTGACCATGGCTTGTAATTTTAATTGCACACAGCTCTTTTCTCTGCATCTTAAGGGAAGTATTGTGACAAGCAATGTGCTGACACTAATCCACAAACAAATAAACAATAAGATGTTTTTTTTTTGTTTTTTTTACAGCTTGTCTCTGATTCCACAGTATTTGACACAAAAAAATCATGTATTTACAGAAAGTAATACTGAACAACATTTTGTTACCTTGGTGTCTTCCATTTCTTTTTTTCTCGCTGTAAGATGAGCAGTGTGTGTCTGCATGGATCGCTGTGTTCGTAGTTGGCAGTTATTAATATCAGACTGCAAGGTGCTCATTATAAGAGCAGCTGATTTGTTTTTGAATTCCACCACATCAAAAACACTTCTGGAAGGAGAAATCAAATACATAAAAAAGATTATTACTGTTTTGAAAATTAGTTTTCAATATCATAAATATATGATTACTGGATCAATGGGCTGGTACTTATTTAAGACACTGGTTCTCAACCTTTTTGAGTCGTGACCCCCCCTCCCAGAATAATGAGGCTGGTGTTCGCGACCCCACCAACCCCTCGACAACAAGAAAGAGAGCTGCAAACCGGTGTAAACTGCTGTTTCTACACGCCTCCCCCTGCTGATTTTGAGTGATTTTTGTGAATGCTCGGATTAATAAATGTAAACAAATAATGCTTTGCTTTAATGACAGTTTAGTTTAGTTTTAGCAGCTAGCACCTAGCCTTGTCCAATGTGCTCCAGGCTGTGTGGATTTTTTAATGCGTTTGTGACTTTTTCTCTCCCCCTGACCCGCCTTCAAACCCCTTTCTGTGTTCCAGGACCTCCTGATTTACACATGAAGCTCTGAATAGAACACATGAAATGTACCAAACTCACACAAAAGTGTACAAAACATTCCCCAGTCCAGAATATGTTATTTCATGTTTTTCTCCCCAACCATCTGGCAACCCAAGAAATTATCTCGCGACCCCATTGGGGGTCCAGACCCCCAGGTTGAGAACCACTGATTTAAGAAATACTCATTTTGGACAAAGGTTGAATATTATCACATATATATATAATCAAAGATATACTAAAATTATTTAGAGAAAAGGTTGATTATTAATTATATTGAGTAGTTCCTGTGTTTAACTAACTTACTGAAGTTCTGCTATGGCTTCTGGCATGCTTTCAACTATTTTTTCCATTTTATCTGAAGCAACCCGGTATTCTTCGCTCTTCTTTGTAAGGTCACTGATCCTGGCCAGGGTGTTGTCATATCTCTTTACAGTGGCAGTGTGTAAATCCTGTAAACAAATAGTTGCATTAATGTTGAAAAAAATCCCTAAGTGCTTAGAGCGTGAGATGAGTTTGTTCAACAAAAGAATGACATGATAAATAGCTGTGACTAGCTTTGTGCTCAATGAGTTTTATAGAGTAAAACTTGACTTGGCAACGGTTCTTTGACTCAAGAATTGCTTGATGCAGCCCTTAACTTTTCTTTTCTTACCTGAGCAGCTTTCAGGTGGTCACATTTGAGTTTTTTCTCCTTCTCAAGGTTGACTAATGTGTTTCCGTGTTCACGCTGAATCTTTTCCAAATCTTCGTTCAATTTCTTGATTTTCTATACAAACAAAAGATCAGTCACAATTCTATAAATTGTTGCTTTTTAACTTTTAACTTTAACTCATCATTACCTCAATTTGTGTCTCCAATTCCTTAGTTGCTGTGGATGCATCTTCAAATTCTTTCTGAAGTGTTTGGTTAGTTAGCTCTGAGCTCCTTTGTTGTCGAAACAATTCTTCATTTTTATTTGCACACTGACCCTGATGCAAAAGAAAAAACAAGACAGAATGTCATTATCCTGAAGTCTTAAAACATTTACAGGGGGTAAAAACAGTAGCAGAATATGTAACGAGTGTGGGAATGTATAAAATTATGCAATTGAATACAGCCGGGCATTTAAAACTATCTTTATGAAACGTATAATGTTCCATTTTTATTGAGACTGTGCTTTGTGAAGCTTGACCTCTTCATACCTTTCATCATAGCTATACGCTAATACAATCGAAGTGTTCCACAGAAACTGAAAAAGTAAAATACAGTGATATATTTTGAAGATTTCAATTTAAGTCTACTTTGTTTGTGTCACAATTTTGTCATTATATTTGTCTTCTGTGAATGAATTTACCTTCAGTAGTTCCAGGGCAGTCATCTGACCTGTCAGATCTTTCCTCAGGGTTTCAATCTCTTTCTGTAGAGCATAGATAGAGCCCTGAATAACACTGAAGGAAACATTTGGTATCTGACATTTCCCTTACAAACTGTGACCCATGCAGTATACATAGAATGTGTACATATGTTGTCACTGACCCTGGCTCTCTGTTCTTCCATGAAGGTGAGCTGTTCCTGTTCTTCCAGTTTAGTCTGGGTGACACTGTGCCTGGCTACAACTTGGGTCACTTCCTCCTCGGCCTTTTCCCACTGCTCGTCATTGTCAATGATTTTCTGGAGCATCTGCTTCCTCTCCTCATGCATCTGCTTCACTGCCTTCTTGCTAACAGAAATCACACAGAAAAGTAATGGTAGGTTGCCTACTCCTGTGTATTGTAAAACCAAATATAGGATATTGTATGTTTCTCCACGGGTTTGGCTTTGATGCTGTACCTCTTAGACATTTTTATCTTGTGGTCTTCTACATTCTGTTCATACTCCATGTTTTCTTTACGAAGAGCTGCATGAGCATTACGCTTTGAATGGAGCTGCTCTTCTACGCAGGAAACCTCTGCTTCCCCATGAAGTCTCTGTGGATAACATAACATACAGTGAGCCGCTGAGTGGATGCACTTATCCAAAACACCTTACAGTGCCATGAATTCACACATTATTAGCATGCATAACTCCAGTCCAATTGTAGCGTGGCAGTTATGTGCCATGCACTACACAATATACTATCAAGACACACATAAGTAGACAAAAGCAGCACCAACATTATAAAGAAATTAAAACATTTAAACATCATTGTGACAATACTTACAGTTTTCTCAATGTCTTCTTGCTGTGCAATCAGTTTCTCTTTTAATTTCTTAATCTTTTGCATTTCATCCTCAATTTGAAGTTTCAATTGCAAAATCTGTTATAAAAGGGGAAAAACATGAATTTTACTACTTTTGTAAACTGTTAAACGCTACCTTTTTAAACATTAAAATGTAGACGATATCAGTTACCCGGGCGTTTTGAGTTTCTTCGAGCTCAATCATTTCAGGGATACGTTGTGTTGCGGCTGCGCACCTTTCTTCTGTAAGAGCAACCGTCTTTTCAGCATCCTTTATTTCAGCAAATAGACCTTCCTCAAGCTTCTTCAACTGGTTTAATTCTTCCCTGAAGAGAAAACCAGTTTTGTCTTTTGTTATGAAGTTGGAGAATTAAAAGCAGTTTTTGAAATCCAGTGCTTATTTAGGGTTGGGAATCACACAATAGTTCATAATATAATGCTGTCACAATATGTAGCTCAGTTAAGCCACTATATCACAACACAAGGGACTCATGATACTCGGAATAATGCAAGAGAATCATCTACAACACAGTATGAAAACTGTAAATGAATAGGAAAATATACCTTTAATTAAGTTATTTTTTACAATTATTAAAATTAAACCTATATTGATATTTTTTTACTACAGAATTTTTAATACAGTTGATATGAAACATGAACTGGTCTGGACTTTGTCAGCATCAAAGAACAAATTTAAAACGTTAACATTAACATCATGCTGAGCCCATTCTTTTTTTGCATATCAGGACACCTTTATTCAAATAATTTTTCAAAGTTTGTTGAATCAATGGTTAGGTCCGAGACCGAGACTTGTTATCTGGTAATGCAGCATCAAGCAGAAATATTGTTACTGTGGTTAAGTGCAGTTTAATATACCTTGCACACTGACTCAGTTAAATGTCCTATGACATGCTGCTTTTTGGATGCTTTTATATAGGCCTTAGTGGTCCCCTAATACTGTATCTGAAGTCTCTTTCCCGAAATTCAGCCTAGGTGCAGAATTACAGCCACTAGAGCCAGTCCCACAATGTGCTTTCCTTAGTATGTGCCATTTCTGTGTCTGTAGCTTTAAATGCTATGAGAAGAGAGGAGGGGCAAGGTGGGGGTGCGGCCTTGACCAACTGTCATTTTGCTCCTTTGCAAGCCATGCTGTCTCTCTCTTTCTCATGGGTGGGCCAAATTCTCTGGGTGGGCAAAGCAGAGAAAGGGGAGGTAACCTTGCTCCTTATGACCTCATAAGGAGCAGGCAGGCTGGGGGAACGCATATTAATGTTAAAAAACCTCAAAGTGAAATTATCATGCCATGGGACCTTTAAACTGTTGACCATATCTTTGTTTGAGGAGTCCTGTTTTATGACTTTAACATACACCTGCCAGCCAGACTGAATCAAGTGATTTCAGTGGCATAATCTATACAAAAATGCTTTCAATAGGAATTACATATGAAATGTTCAATGACTGTGTGGTTATTTAGCATTGATGATGCAAAAAGGATAAATACATTTTCCTGTAACTTCCTTTGTACTGTACTTTGATAGTGTACTGTGCATACAATCTAAACAAAATCACAGAATAAATGCATTTAGAATGACCAAATCCACAAGAATAAAACACAGTCATACCAGATAAAAAAGAAGCCACAAAACAAAAGGACAGAAGCCACAACTATCCCACCAATTCAAAGTAAAAGTCAGCAATGATACTGAGTGTATATTAATGAGTCAATCTTTTTTCATGGAAGATGTCTTCTGTCTCAGTTGTCCTACTGTGATGGTGAAGCTGTTTGTTTTCACTGCACAGGATAGATACTCACAATCTGTTAGCCAGCAGAGTCTTCGCCGCCAACAGTACATAATCCAGTGATATCTTTTCATTTTTGGTCTCCAGCTCCATCTTTTTAAACTCATTCTGAACCAGTTTGAAATCACTTTTTGTTTTTGAGTATACTTCATCAGCCTAAAAAAGAAGGGGGAATCATGGGCTTATTAGTTTGCACAGATATTGTTTTCGAAGACTTTCATAAAGGTACTGATATCAAAGACAATACATTATCCCGTTATCTAATCATACCCTGTTGAAACTTAATATTCTGAATCCTATACCTATAGTAAGCCACTGCCACAAGTCAACAGTGAGGCTATGCACTAGAAGGGTTTTTACATTTTTTCTTGGTTTTGGCAAATCTTAGAAAATATGGAAATCTAGCCTAGCTATTAACCTTGGGTTTAGCCTGGGTTTAAAGATTAAAAGTTGAATATCAGAGCCCCGGATTACCATCTTCAGAACACTCACAGCAATTACTTGTTGAGATGTAATTAATAAACAAATTTGTTCTGAGTCAGTCTGGTATTTCATTCAGCAACCACAAAGCTGCAATGGTTTAGATTCCAAGTTGACCTCTCTGTAGCTTCCTCATCACTCATCTCTCTATTAGTACACTTTCATGGCATATTTGATTGTGGGCATTGAACTCAAAGTGCAGATGAGGCTGGATTTGGTCATCATCAATGTTGCTGCGTCCTGACTTGAACAAATTAAATTAGCAAGGAGAAAAGCTTAATTAAAATCAGGGAATTATCAAAGTTATTAGGATTCATCATCTGGGGACCATGGATGTCTGTACCAAATTTCATGGTAATCCAGTCAATTGTTAAAATGGAATGATTTTACTCGATCAATGTGTTGGATGGACCAATAGACCAACAAACATTGCAATCCCTAGTGTCATGCCACTTGTGGATTAATAATAGAGTTAAAAAAAGAGCGAGTGGGTGAGTGAGATAGAGCCTTATTACCTTATTTGGTGCTTATTTTATTGTGGTTATTTGTTAATGTATAAAATGCACCAGAATGTGGTTAAGCACGTATCTGTACTGGACTACCACCAAAGACAGAGCTATTAATTAACCATAGCCCTGGTGTCCAACCTTTCTGGGTTTGAAAATATAAACACAGAAATTGTTTTTAAAACAAGAATAAATCAAATTAGAGGTTACCTCAGCTTGTGCAGTGTTGATTTGATTTATGATGCCTCTCTGGAGGGCCAGGTTTTCGTTCACAATAGGAATTTGTTTTTTGGCAAAGTTAATGTCCTCGTGTAAGGTCTGGTTCAACACTTCAGTGTGTGAAAGTTTCTCCTGGGCTTGGTCAAGTTTCTCTCTTTCCAGTTTGAGCTGCCACTTTAGTTCAGTGATGTCTCTAATGCAAGCTTCGTGCTCTAGAAAAAAAAGCAATAGTCAAAAATGAATTAGTTTATTCATTGTACAAGAACAACAGCACAATATTTTTACGAGGAGATGATAACACACTTCTAAGTCACTGACCTTTTTGGACTACAAAAGAGTGCTCTTGTTGCTTCCACAGTGAAATACTGTCAACTTTGTTCTCCAAAAATCGTTTTCTTCTCTTCTCTTTGTGGAGAGCTTCCTCTGCATACTGCCGATCAGCCTCCAACCGCTCAATCAGATACAAAACTTCTCCAAGTACTTCATTTATTTTCTTCAATAGTGGCGATAAAGGACAACTTTCTAGAGGATGACAAACTTTACAAGATTGGTACATTGTATTGTACTGTATCATCATTTTCTACTCAATAAGCAAAAGCCTAAACAAGTAAAATAATGTTTGCAAAGCTATGTTAACATAATATGACTGATAAACATAAACTTGATCCAGGGTATTCTATTACCAGGGTGGATACTTGATGGTATCTAATCAATTATTATGTCGACAAAAGATATGAACCAGTAACTGGGACTGGTATGTCTCCATGACTCAAACATCTTAACCAACCTAGAGCTTCTCCAAGTAAGTGCACACTACACACTTATGTGTTGCTCTTTTATTTTCAGCATTAGGGGCAGTGTTTGCTTTTCTATTGCATAACAAAAATGAAGACAAAATATTACAAAAATTACTTTTTGCCATTTAAAAAGAAAAAGGGGTCACCGCTTGCACTAATTGCGATGCCTTCGACGAACAACTCCGTAGACGTCACTGATTCAGTATCTGAGTCTCTGGGCTGATATCTGTTAAAAAGGAGTTAAACTCATGTTGTGTTTTTACGTCCAACTGAATATAACAAAAAGAAATAATGAAGCAAAACAATAGAGGACCTCACCTTAAAGTTTTACGGTATTGGTGCTTGTCCTGATTGATCAGTGGCTGATATTTTCCAGGCTGGTACAAGACAAAAAAATGCTTTTAAATAGATGTTTACTCATATCTGATATTTGTATTACAATCTTTCACAGGTCTGATCACATCTGACATCAGTTTACCTGTTGACACCAATTTTCCACTGTCATCTTCAGCTCTTGGATATGGTAAATGGCATTGTTGACACATGGCGAGGGACTGTTGAGCAATGCACAAGTGCGACGTCTACCAGAGCAGACCGCTTGAAGATCTGCTTGATCTTGAGAAACACAAAATATTGAAATCTGTAAATACATCTTTAGTTCATCACGAACAAATTGCTTTCAGAGAAGCAATGAAAAGCCAACCCTAGCTACAGATGTCCTTAATACATAATGGCACAAAGCCCTCAAAACTATTTTATAATTACCACACTGATGAACCATCTCTCAATGAAAAGAAAAATCTGAAGACAACAGACTTTTGTTGGAACAAATGCTCACCCTACTTCAGTAACTTTATTTTGAAAAGTAATTATAAAAATGTATTTGGCTGTGAATAAACTCTGCAATACATTGGAAGCATCAGTGAGAGAGCAGAGACAACTCATTTGAACAAGACATACCCAAGGGCACAATTCTTGGTGATGAAAGGACGCCATCTGGCTGACAAAATGGGTAAGAAACAGTGCAGGTGGCAATACTTCACACGAAATAATACTGACTTAGTCTTTTGTCTATAGTATAGTACAAAGACATGTCAGTAACCTTTGGGCACATTCAAAATGTGGAGATTACTGAAGACCAAGTTTATGTTAGTGGCTAAATGTTTCCTGTACTGTATAATATTTCAATATACAGTAGGCCTATGTGAATCACTACTTTTAATTCAGTCCCTCAATAATTAAAAAAGCCTAGACATAGTATAACAGTTCATCAGTCCATCACAGTTTATTAAATTATTTTTTGCATTATTTTCTCACTCCTCTGTCTTATACTGTAATCTGTAATGTAAAACAGTAGGTAAGATGGAGGTAAGATGGAGGTAGTCTATCGACGACACAACGTTTCATTTCCGGGATTGTTCAGGTGCCGCCGGAAATTCCGCCGGATGTCCCTCATTTCGGCCGGATGTCCGTTACCTTCCGCTTTCTTTGTGATGGCATTCTAAACTCTGGTCAATTTATGAGGACTGTGGTTAACTGATCCTCAGATCTCTGCAGGGTAAATCCAGACAGCTAGCTAGACTATCTGTCCAATCTGAGGTTTCTGTTGCACGACTAAACAACCTTTGAAGGTACACATGTTCCACCAAAACAAGTTCCTTACTGAGGCTATTTTGCAGCAGCACCGTTGCTCGGTGATTGTTTTAAAGAAATGCCAATAAACCAGAGCATGTTTTTCTCCCATCCCAGAATGCTGTGTGGACTAGCCAGACCCTCCTCCGCAGTGCTGTTGAGGAAGGTCTGGCAATGCGAGACTAAGATGGAGGTAATGTTTTTTTCACTGCAGGGCCCACAAGAGAGAGGGGGAGAGAGATGTTCACAATAGGCAATACCTTTAATTAATTTAATTTAATTTAATTTATTCAATTTTCCAGTATTTTATTTTGAGGGCCAACTTGTTGCTGTCATTGTCTAGATGTATGGGATAAAAATGGATGGTTTTTCTTTGTGCTCAAACTGCTCCTATCACTTGTGGGCATGTGCTCAACTTTGCAGGGTCAGTACCCGGCCCTGGATAAAGTATCCGCCCACAGATTCAGCTGAATATGAATGTATGCCACTGAAAGGAGGACCAAGCGTATGTACACCCATAAGAGCATCTTCAACTGTCACAAGTGGTGGTATGACATGCACCACCAGGTGATCATGCACTTGTCTTGCCAGCAGTGCCAACGTGGTATGACATTTGGTGTAGCCTATAACCTTTTTAAGGACAGCATCACATGTTTGGGGTTGGCCCAGTCATAACAGTTAGACAGGTAAATGACCACCTTGTAGAGATACAGCCAAAACTGTCAAAGACCTCTAGACAAACTAGAACTCTAATCAGTAAGAAATATGTCACTGTATGTGAGACTATTGAACCTTTCCCAACTGAGATAACATTTATCCTGCCATGATGATCCAATAATTAGAACAATGGCTAGTGAGTGAGCTTACTCAGACCAATAGCCTACAAGAAAAGTCAAGGAAAAAATGTGGGGACACCAGAAATAAAGGCCATCTGTTGCTGAGCAGTTTAGATGAATAATACACAGTGAAAGAACAAAGTGGGGTAGGAAGGTGGTGAAGCAATATGTCACCAGTGGGCTGAATAAGCTCTAAATCATACTGGCAGGGTGTATTATAGCCACAGAGCAGGCCCATGTGAGTCTGGGGACCAATTCACGTAGTTACAGTACACCTGTCATTTCACTAATGACATTAGATGTTTAAATGTAATTATCATAACAAATTATGCACCACCTAATATAATTTCTGTAGTGCAGTCCAGTCAGTACTCTGTACAGGCTGGACTTTGTGTGGGCAGTTTACTCACTGTACTGGGACAGGTTTGGTCTCCAGATGAATTTCATATCCGTAGACAGCTCAATAAATACTACATTAAGTTGTGTGTTAACCTAAAAACAACTGTTTAATTTAATTTTTAAAATTAAAATTAATTTTGTAGACTGTGACCACTACCGATAGTTTCTGTCATCCATATTTGTTTGTAGTTATTTTCCTATTGACAGTGTCCATATGTTGTAATACAGTATCTCCATCAGAATGTATGTCTATTTAGACCTAAAAAAAAGAAGTTGGTCACACTTTATAATAACTATCATTAATAAATGGTACATTTATAGTTAATTAAACTGAAGTTAAGTTATTTTTCTGATAACAAATAATGGAATAATAATTAATAATGTTGACTTATTATTAGTAATGCTATGATTTATGTTAGTTTAACAGTCTATTGTTGCACACATCATAACATGTTATATATAATATTAAAGTATCACGTGTTAATGATTACCAAATTATTTTTAAACCTTTTGTAAACCGTCAATAAACATTGTTTGGATGGCTATTATGAAGTTGCAACTGATGATTATTTAATCATCATGATTTATTTAACATCCATTCCACTCCATTGTTTGTTAACAGTAAAATAAAATAAATATTAACTAAAGTTTAATTAACTATCAATTTACCATGTATTAATGAGGGTTATAATAAAGTCGACTTGTTTACCGTTTACACAATTAAATCTTCTCACCTTGCTGACTAGGTCGTCCTTCCCTTGATGGGAATCTAAGCGGTTCAACGTCTGGCATTGCTGAAACTTGTCCGATGGGGAAAAATCACCAGTTTAAACTCCACCGTCGTGTGGAAACGTAGAGCCGTTGACATTCAACATTAGCTAACCTGGACATTTTGGGGAGAAATGCAATTGTTAATTATGGGTTTTATGTACACATTAGTTAGATGATGTACAACTAAGTATAATACCTGCTGTTAATCTTTCGGACAAAGTTAACGTTGGCTAAAGTTGCAACTGATACCTTCACTCATCTCGCTCTCTTAGCTAACGTTAAATTGACGGTTAATTAACTTAGCTAATGACATATTAATGAGCAGGGGGGGGTTGTTGTCATGGCAGAAAGAGAAAGCGAAAAATGGAAGGCTATCAACTTACTTGTATTAATACACCTTTGACTGCCAGCTATCTAGCTAGCTATCTTGAAGTTTGTTATTGTTCTTCTGAGTGACGACGCTGCAGCTGACCTGTAAAAAAAGTTGACTTTTATTAAAGTTTTCTCCAAATGAATCAACTGAAGTTGCAACTACTGTCAATCTTCTGCTCAGTGTTGCTTAGCAACAAGGGGCTGCGCTTGGAGAGGGTAAGTTGCGTTCAAGAGCAGCAATGAAGGTGAGTGCTTTTGTTTAGTAGCACCAGGGTTAGAAGTATTGGTAGCAGTGGCACAAGTGGTGTTTCCTACTCGTTTCATGCGAAGTTAGGCACATTTTGTTGAGGAATAGAAACACAGAATCATAGAGGGGGTAGACAATGAAAAAGTATTTATTTTATTTTAGGCAATCTTAGTTAGGCCTTCTGCTGTGAACTGTAGGCCTATGTGTAAACACATGCATAGGCCACAAGTATATCAATATAATGATAACATGCTACAGTAGCTATGTATTACTCCTACAGTAAGGTATGATATGTTTATCTTGATTATCGTGGGCTAAAAATCCAAACTTGAAATTCAAATGTTATTGGACACTTTTGTAGTAGGCTACAAGTCTTTTCAGATCTAGACTAAAGTTGCATACACATTGGTTTGCAATTAGATCTTTGAACGTTTCTTTATAAAGCGTTGCACAGTTAAAAACTCATATAGGCTATACAGTCATTGGCAAAATCATATAAAAACAATACAACCCTTAAATGAATAATCTTCCTTTTTTATTTGGGTGTAAAACCTCTGCAGACTAATGGTTATTTTTGATTTATTATTTATTTATTATAGTAGTTGGGGTTACAACTCAAAAAATATATGTAGCCTATTGTATTCAGTAGGTTACAATCCAAATTGGAAATGACAACAAATTAGTGAGTCTTTGTCTATCTTGAAGAAAGATCTTTAAATAAGATTGGTCTTTAATGTAATTATTTTAATTGAATAGACTATTGTTTTCATTCACAAGAGTTAGCCTACTGAAAACACATCTCGATGACGCCATCTTCCCAAAGCTACAACATTCTTGCAGCGAATGAACGCTTCTTTGAGTCCACCTGTGAAAATGTAAAAGTAAATCTGCTTATCTATTTGTCTCCCTTTTTGTATCAAAACCGATCAAACCATAACATTTTGCAGCCAAAGGATACTGACGCAAGTTAAGAGATTCCGCATTACGTCATCGCAAAGGCCACATACTGGAGGCAAGTGCTGCCTCTATTCTCCTCAGCCAGTAGGCTACGCTACCCGGAAATTTCCACGACACAACCTTTACAGGAGAGCGGCACAAGATCGGCCGCTTCGTGCAGTGATGCAGCACCCTACACCAAAGAAACCCTGATCGCACTGCAGGACACGACCGGCTCTCTGATTCCTGGATGGAAAATAGTGATGTAGCCTCGAAATAAATTGTGGTAAGTCTTGGGCTTGCTGCAGCTGCTAGAGGCTGGCAAAGCAGCATAGGAGCCACCTTAACCTATTTGTCACTCTGGGTGAAATGAGTTTCCCCGATCAAGTTTCAGCGATAAAAATGGGAATGTGCATGATAAAAACATTAGAAAGGGTGTCGTGAAGATATTTCTGTAACAATGAGACCTTTGTGTCGCGTACAAACAGGTGTCTCTTGCGTGACAGGTGATGTCTGAGCTGTAGGCTATACCACAATGTTCCTGTTGCCTTTCTCGCTGCCCTTTTACCTTTAAGTGCTGTGGTGGAATGGAGATTTTTTTTTTTAATGTTAGTGTCCAGAGGGCAACGTGACACTGTCTATGCCCAGGAGTAGTCTACATCTCTTTTCAAGCTTGTGATTGAAATGCAAATCTTCTGTGTTGTACATAACATCACACATTCGCACAGGCAGACTGTACTGCATTTCCATTTATTCCAGTGATTGTACTATTTTTGATACTTTAAAGAATTTACTATTGTTAGTTAAGTGCAAAGAACTCAAAAACCAGTGTTGTAAACAAAATCACAGCACCAGCAAACCATACATCTGTAGTTGCACTCTCATTTAACATAGGGGTCCTAAAGTTTTGGCTTTTTGCAGCTGAAACCATGGTGATCATCAGCAGGCGACAGAGAGCAGAGGGCCCTGCAGCAGACATCACTGGCTGGTACCAGATAGAAGGAAAAAACTGTTTCACTACCTACACAGCATGTAGGCCTCCTACAACACTAGAGCACAACATCTCTGGCTGTGCTGAGCTCCAGCTGATTAACCTTAAGTCAATGGCACAGCTTTTTTATTCCTGTCAAGGGATGGGATTCGGATGCCAGTGCAGTTTATAGTATCATGATGTAAAAATAACTCTGGCCAATCACTGGTAACAGCTGCGATGTACTGTACCGAGCCAACCAAAACACAGATTGTTCAAGTAAGTGCTTGTGTTTGGAAATGTTGCATGACAATCTGTTCATGAAGGAGGACATAAATTAACAGCACTGCCCACTATGTTTTATTGAGCTGCTACAGAAATAGACTCATAATGTAAATAACTGACTACTAAGGCATTTTTGCAGTTGAATATTCGTCTGACAGAAGTCCGTGCAGCATTAAAAGATAGAAAGTTTCATTACTGTGAGGCCCTTGGTGTGGTTTTGGCAGTGCTTAGTCCTACCAGTCATTCTGCAACGGTAACAGTAAACAATGATTTGCTCTTTTAAGGGCAGTTATGTTCTAATGCTGCCAGTGTGACAGTGCGACAGAGAAAGAGTAATGTTTGCTGGGCACATGCCAGGAATGAGGTTTGGGGTCTGCAACTGGAGAGCCAGTAAAGCTGTACAAGAATGTGGAGCCTTCTCATTTGTAGTTAAAGATAGAGGCAGCACAGGCTGTATCCTAGCTGACCGTTTCTAATTTCAGATATTTTCAGTCGACCATTTGGATTGCTTTTGTTGTAATGTTTCCTTGTTAGAAGGAAGTTTGTGTTGTGTACCATTATTTCCAAAAGGAGGACTTAGCTTTGTAAAAACTCAGCTCAGGCAAGGAAAAGGAATACAACTATGGTGATTTATGAAAGGTATGTTGATAATTTTGCTTCCTTAATATCTGCTCTTGCAACAGATTGTATCAATCTCAGTTATTTCCGAGACTGCCACAGAGAACAGACCACAGATCACATGTATCTGGCACTCAGGATGTGTTTGCTTGTGATGTTGAAAAGGATATCTATGTTAATCTATAAAATAGTGTGTATTTGTACACTTTTACATTTACTTACTGTGTAAGTGATGAATGGGCTTGCATATCCATTACTTTCAACATGACATTGGACTCCATGCTGCTGGTAGTGGCCTGACGTTGCTGTGTGCATACATCTAAATGGCTATTTACTGTTGTCATTGCCGCTGAAGAAACATTTGTTATTTGTGTTATTACAGGGTTGTTATTTGTAACATCTCTTTATAATATAAATAAAAAAATTGAGATGTTTTCTGTTGTAGCTTGCACTGCTTTGCTATGAGGTGATATTGTGAAATAATGCACTTGATTTTGTAATTCCAGGTTAATTTATTAGCTCCCTCTTAAACTGGGGTTCACAGATTCCTAGAGCTCCATAATTGACTGCCTATACTAACTAGAAAGCAGAGGGTAAAGGAAGCTGTTTCTTCCACACCATGGGTCTCTGCAGCATAACATTTGGGTGTACCCCAAATATTTTTGAGCAACTCGCCCAAGAAGTGCCACTGTGCTCTGAACTATCATCCCAACTGAGCATTTTCTCAGAAAAGATATTTATAGTGAAAAAACTTTTCTCTACAAACTTTGCGTGTCTGCAGTGGGAGGTGTAGTGTGTGTGTGTATGTTTGTATGTGGGGTAACTTGTTCTATGTTTCTACAAACGGAGCGGCTGGGATCTTTGCTGCCATGGCAACAAACCACATGGTGTATTAGATTGCCTCGGACAGTGTGCAGTGAGGCATGGTGTGAGCGTTCTCTCTGCTGCTCTGCCCCTTTGAAAGTCTTGTCCTTGTCTTACTTAAGTTTTTCTGTGCACCCCCCACCACCCCCCATCCTCCCCCTCACATTTCTGATAAGCAGTGTAGTGTGCTACATTCAATTTGCAAATGTACTTAAAAATACACGGAAAAATTGAGGTCAGTGTGTATTTATCAGGGCCGTATTAAGCTGCTTTGGGGCCCTGGGATAAAATGAGATGTGGGCCCCTGTTGTCCCCCCCCATTAGTATTTCATCATTTGTTTTTGGTCATTTAATTAAGCATAAAAATGCAAGCACAATATAACTTGAAATAATAAAGACCTTAATATGTCAATCTAGATATAAACTGAGGACCCCTGTATGAGACCACTACTAGAACATTATGTAAGGGTGAATGATTTGATGACAGTATTCCTAGGGGAGAGGTTTAAATATGTAAACAGTAATAATATATATTTAGAGTGAAATGACACGTATATGGACATAATGTTATTATAGTTACTAAGTTAACCAATTGTGAGTCGTCTGACTATCCGGATATACAGTGAAGGCGTAATAGCCTGACGGGCATTCTCCTCCCCTTCCACTATCTCCGCTGCATTGGGGGCTTAGCGCCACCCAAGACAATTGTCATTAGTTTAAAGAAATACAAACAACCCAGAGCATTTTTCCCCCTATCCCAGAATGAACTCGTGCAGCCAGACCATACTCCAGTGCTGTTTGCAATGAAATAAGTTGTGAGTGATGCGTTATACACAGTAGTTTGACAAGTGCTTTGTGATAGCAGATTATTTATACAGAATAAAGCTGAAAGCAATGGGAAAAGCATATTCAGTGATTGAATTATGTCTTAATTGTTTCTGGGTACACACAGGCTCTGACATTACTTTCTCTCCTCTTGATCAGAATGATTGAAGACTTTGGGTGGAGTGGTGACAACATGGCAGATAGAAGGCAGCTGTTTGTCGAGATGAGTAAGTGCTCAGGGCCACAGCTCTGCGTGATCTACGCCGGACTGTTTTACTCACTGATCATAAAAATGGCAAATTCTTCTCTGTATCTTTCTTGTAAAGCAAATATGAAGATCAAGTGTCTCCACTTGTGTCACCCAGATTTATTTTAAAAACTGACAGACACACATCCAGTATGACCTCATGCTCTCTCCCTATTTACACAGTGTGGAGGCACACTCCTATGGAGACCCACAATATTTATATCATCATAATTCTTGTTTATTTTTAACTCATTTATATTTTACTCCAGTATTTCAATATATCCTTTTGCCAGTCTGGCTATTTTATTTAATAATACCTTAAACTGTGTCCCAGTTCCAAACTAAATACTAATTCAAAGCAGGTTTTGCGTACAATTTGTGCTCACACTAGAAAAATGGCAAAAATAAGTATGAAAGTCAGTATGCATATTAATATATACTTTATTTTTGGAGTGTACTGTTAAAAGACACATTTTGTATTGCACATAGTGAGAAAACTGGCATTATGAAACAAAAAAAAAAAAAAAAAAACCGCTGAAGTGAAAAAATAATAAACTCAGTCTTTTTGTAAAAAGAAGCAGGATGAAAAAACATTTCATAATACACAGATGAGTTTGAAAGATTTATTTGGTTATTTAAAAAAAATAAAATTATAATATCATAAACTATATATTTTGTCTGTATTTATTTATATGATTACTTATTTCATTGTGTCATTTCTTTATTTGACATTGAATACTTTGAGCCTCCATACTTATTATCTATGAACTAGCATTGACATTTCCATTGATATTTAATGATAAGTAATTCTTCCTCAGGGGCTCAGGATTTGGACTCCATACGATTATCGACATACAGAACAGCCTGCAAACTTAGATTTGTTCAGAAGAAATGTAATTGTGAGTATAATGGAGTTACTTTTAACCACATCACTTTGCTCCTAATCCTTTCCTTCAGAATGTTTTACTCAGTTTTCCTGTTTCCAGTGCATTTGGTTGACATTTGGAACATCATCGAGGCTTTCCGAGAGAACGGCATTAACACCATGGACCTCAACGCCGAGCTCTCTGTGGCTCGTTTAGAAGCGGTGCTGTCCACCATTTTTTACCAGCTAAACAAGCGCATGCCCACCACCCACCAGATCAACGTGGATCAGTCCATCAGCCTGCTGCTCAACTTCCTGCTGGCGTCCTATGACCCGTGAGTAACATGTCACGTGACAGTTGATGGCTAGTGGTGTCCTTTCTCGTCTAAGGTTTTGACGTGAGCTAAATGTAGTGTGAAATGTGACTCTGAAGTGTCTGCAAAAATGGAGTGAAAATACAGACTACAGATTTGCCTTCATAATTTCATAACATGCTCATGTAGAGTGTACTTTTTTTTATTTATTTTTTTACTGTTGATTCTAGGCATAGACAGCTCCTTTTTAAGGAATCTATGACAATACAGTATCTACTGTTGAGGAAATACAGGACCATAATGCAAAATGTATTTGCTCCTTTTTAGGGAGGGCCATGGCAAGATATCTGTCTTTGTTGTGAAGATGGCCCTAGCAACCATCTGTGGAGGGAAAATCCTGGATAAATTAAGATGTAAGCAACACAACAAATGCTTATTTTACTTTCTTATTGTGAAAAATGAAATGAAAATCACCCATTTTACCTTTACTAAATCAGCTAATTTTTTCATACAGTTTCTGGTATAATTAATATACTGCTTTGGAATTTCTAATACAAACTTCTATTAGTGTCTGTACTACTATATCTCTGTCTGCTTAGCCTTTTGCTCCTAAAGGAAGAAGCAGTACTGGTCTAGCTCTTCATGGCTGGGAAAAGTCATTATTCATTATCTGAAGGATAGGGTTTTTTATGTAATTTACAAAATCCATGGGAGCAGTAGCAGTGGCTCGTGACAGGAAAAAAAGGAGGGCTTTGTTGCTGGTGTATTATAACAGTTAATTGGAATAACTGCTTTGCTTTGATTTGTTTTCACAAATAAGTGGGATCATTGTATTGTGTAATGCTGTCATAAGCCGACTGTGGTGGCAGCTGACAATTAGTTTGATTCATTTGATAATGTCTCCCTGCATTGTTCCCAGATATTTTTTCACAGATATCAGATTCAGCGGGAATAATGGTGCACTCGCAGTTCGACGAATTTCTGAGGGAGGTTCTCAAATTACCCATGGCGGTTTTTGAGGGACCTTCTTTTGGTTACACTGAACAAGCTGCAAGAACATGCTTTACACAGCAGGCAAGGGTTCATTAACCACAGAGTGCATCTGTGATTGTTTTAGCATTGACGGTGTGGAAGATATTTCCTGTTGAATCATCTCATTCTCCTCTGCACCCAACGTCAACAGAAAAAGGTCTCCCTCAATACATTCCTCGATACGTTGATGTCAGACCCATCCCCTCAGTGTCTGGTGTGGTTACCGCTCATGCATCGGCTCGCCAACGTGGAGAACGGTAAGACACCACACAGAATATTTATAAATGGGGAAGATAGCGGGGCTGTGAGGATGTAAAGTTCAGATTTGCATCATAATCTTGAGTCATCACACACAGTCAAGCAAACACACACACACACACACATACACACCTCCAATGAAGATGACCATTGGGACCTTACACCCTGTGCATAATTGTGATGCACTCATCTTCACAAGCCACCTGCATGTAAGCAGAAGAAAACCAGTCACATGCTTACACACATACAGTATGTATGTATGTGTGTATATATATATATATATACATATACACACTTTATATATACTGTATATATACAACATGCTGACGTCATACTGATTTCTGTATATTCGGTTAAAATGAAATGAATGTTATCACCAGAACAGACTCAATAGCACATCTGTCCATAAATGAATGGACATGAGTCCTCTTCTTTGCAAAGTGCAAAATATCTGGGTTTACAATCACATCTGTTTGTGTTTGTGTGTTTGTCCATCTTTGTGTCTGACCCCTCCTCTCCTGCCTCCAGTCTTTCACCCGGTCGAGTGCTCCTACTGCCATACTGAGAGTATGATGGGCTTCCGCTACCGCTGCCAGCAATGTCATAATTACCAGCTCTGTCAGGACTGCTTCTGGAGGGGGCATGCCAGCGGTTCCCATAGCAACCAGCACCAAATGAAGGAGTATACGTCATGGGTAAGGGAAGGAGAAGGGGAGGAGGAGAGGGGCAGGCTCAGGGAGGTGTGTCTGCACTGGACCATCATCCAGTGCACATCATGGTCATTGTGGCTATTTCCATTCTGCTTCATCACAATGTGAGGATGCTGAATGTTGGCTGCAGGTGACAGTGTCGCTGTAATGTTGTAGTTTCCTCGTGTCCTCAGAATTCCCCTCTCACTTCTCCCAGAAATCTCCTGCTAAGAAGTTATCCCATGCCTTCAGTAAGTCCCTGAGCTGTGCATCCAGCAGAGAGCCTCTTCACCCCATGTTTCCTGAAATGCCAGACAAACCTCTCAACCTAGCTCATATTGTGTAAGTTCATCTTTTTTTTTCTCCGACTTCTATCTCAGATTTTATCCCCTCAGCTGATAATTATCTTGTAGCTGCCTCGAAGTCTGAAGTGATTCCAGTCAATCTCTGATCAATGGGGCTTAATTATAGCCTCGGGAATGATTGTGATCTGCAACACTGCTGCTACCTTTTCCTTGACTTGACTGATGTTTGTGTTGTGTTATAAATAATGAAACAACAGCTTACACAAGCACAGACTTTGTGGCACTCTGGGGCTGTTTATTAATGGCCGGTATACAGGGACATACAGTAAAGGCTACTTCTGGAACAAAAATCACCCACCTACTGGCTTTATCTGTGTTTATTCTTTTACCTTCAAATTGAAGGTAGTTGCAGTAGTTTATGACCCTTAAACAGCCAAATAGATTCCGATTTTTGCAGTTTTGTAGAACAAATACTGGATTTTTTAAGCCAATACCCATATCAGTTAACAAATCTGATAATGATACATATTGGTAGACATACTTTTTCACAATAACACATAAAAACACAGTTTCTTTTGACATGAAATAATTGTGTTCAAGATATAGATATTCTGTATTTCTTATTGGCTGACATTTTTGAAAGATTCGTGGTCATTTTCAAAATGACTGGAATTTTTACTTTTAGTGTAGTGATTGCACTTCTGGGGCTGATTGTAATAAATTATTTGCATTCCTTTTCTTGTTTCTATACTTTCTTCAGAGATACATGGTGAGTTTGCTTTGATTATTTAACACATCCCAAAATGTGTCATTTTTGTGACTGTAGATTTGAATCCTGTTTTGTGCTTATCATAGGCCCATCCACCCTAGCATACTCTCTCTGTTGTGTTTGTGGATTCACAGATTCATTCCTCCATTCATTGCATGTTTTTATTATTTACCACACCCTACGTAAATAATCATATACTGTATCTGATTTGCCACATCCTGATATATGTACAGCAGGTCATCTACCAAAATGAAAATTTTAGAGATTATAAAATTTTGAGGAAATCCACACAGACAAAAGAAAAAAGGAGGTGCATTTGTTTCCTGTTCAGGCCACCAAGACCAGTGAACATCAGCAATGACTACTCACTCTCCCACTCCATGCCTACATCAGGGAACCCTTACTCCACCAAAAAGTGAGTACAGCTGTAACAATAGATGTCCTGGATTTTGAGTTCAGATCTTTTCAGCTTGACACACTCCCTAAAGGCCCCATCCCCTGTAGACTTTGTGACCCACACTGTCTTTTTGGTCTTGCCTTTATCTTCCAAAGTGTGTGTGTGTGTGTGTGTGTGTGTGTGTGTGTGTGTGTGTGTGTGTGTGTGTGTGTGTGTGTGTGTGTGTGTGTGTGTGTGTGTGTGTGTGTGTGTGTGTGTGTGTGTGTGTGTGTGTGTGTGTGTGTGTGTGTGTGTGTGTGTGTGTGTGTGTGTGTGTGTGTGTGTGTCATTGTGCTTTTTTTTTCTTTATGGTTCCTTGTGCTGAATGTAAATAGCTTGCCTTACAGCAAGAATAATGATGTTGGGCAAAGAAAGCCCTTCGATGGGGCTGCTCCACATTTGTTGAAAGGGAGAGGGTAAGTGACACAGGTGTGCATATGAGAATGCTTTTGCAGCTCAAATGCATGCATGAACTAATATAGATAATAATCATAGGGCATAAACTACAGTGCTTATCATCCTAAATAACTAGTTTTCTTATAGAGGGGTTTACATTGTTGTTCTTGAGGGGCAATTTCAAAGACGCTAGATGAAGCATGCATCATAAAGATCATTGGCAGTTACTTTGGAGTGTCTATTACAATTTTTTCATTCACACAGAAATGGGAAATACAAACTGCCAGTTTCGGGTACATAACCCACTTGAATTACCCTTAATCTATTCTATTATGAAGCTGTAACAGTTAAACAGTTAAAATTTCCAGGCTCAGTTATGATGTAAGTGAACAAGTATACCTGTTTATGTAAAATAGGCTTACCTTGTTGTTTTCAGTTACTATTTATCTTGTATTTAGAAGATAAAACAATTGTTGATCATGAATTTTCTAGTAAAATGCCTTTGAGCTCCTCTGCACCTGCACTTGATGATGAAGAAAGTGTTTCTTTAGGGAACACTACTCCCTTTCATAACACTGGCTTATAGAAAAACATACAGAGGTGATGAGTGATAGTTCTTTAGGTTATTCTCGATGTGCATGTCAGAGCATCGTGAACGTTTGCACAGATGCCATATAATACAGGACTTTCAGGGGATGTGCCCTCTGAAGGTTAACTGGATAGCGTTTGTACAACAATGACTGAGAATACCCAAACTTTATGACAAGAGTTTTGACTTCAAACAGCTGGAATATCCAGGTAAAGAGGCACTGCAGCGATTACTCCACTCCAGAAATTTTAAAAAGAGTCGTCGGAATTAAAAGGGATTGATGCCAAGATATCCTGACTTTTAGTCTCTAATGTTAGTCAAGCTCTCAAAGCCTTGGACTCTACACTTCCCATAATGCAACACAATAAGCTTCCTATCCTAACCAGCCACAAGTTTGTAATGCAGGCTTTGTGTTAAAGCTGCACTGACCAATATGTATTATAGTGACAGTGAATTCAACGTGTGATGTGAAAGGTGTCGCTCATAGTGGCAAACCCACAGATTGTTATCGGCAGGTCCCCTCAGCTTTACGGAGCATCTTTTAGCATCTTTAAGCTAATTTATTTTTTTTTTTTTATTAAGGTCCCAAACCTTTATTGTTTTGGGGCAGGCAGCTGTTTTCAGCAGAAAACTCTGCTGTCCAGCACCAAATACCTGTAGCAAACAGACAAAGTCGGTGATTAGCCGGTGAACAAAGTGGAGCATTTAAATGTAGCCGCTAAAAAACACGACAATGTATAAAAGGCTCCATCTCCATCTCACGTTATGTCTCTGTAGCAGACGTTTTTGTAAAAATAGGCTAACGATTGTGTCACATAGTAGAGGAATTACCGTATAGTACTGTTTAGGATTAATTACTAATGTTAACTAGCATGTTAGTGATCAATAATTAGCCTGTGCCTACGTTATCTCCTTACATATACCTACACTCTCCGTCTCTGTAAGATTGGGAATAATTGAGATTTCTCTTGGCACAGCTACCAGAAGACTTAGGACTTTCAGACAGGTTGCTCACGTCACATTTACGTTGTCTCTCCCAGTTGGAGGCTGCGCAGTAAAGCTGGCCATCACCGGAAAAGTGCTTCTAATAGCCTTCACTGATCTCCGTCCAGAGCAACGGGATCTGTTGGTCCATTATATACTGTCTACGGTTAGGTGCCTTGAAGTCGACGGTCGCATCGCTGCCTTCAAGTCGACGTTGGGGGCTTAAAACACCATCGAGCATACTGGACTTGAATTCATCAGGTGGACAGAAACAGACTCCAAATGTTGCTTTGTGTCTGCTAGATAAAAATAAATAAAGTTTAAATAAGCAACTGTTTGCTAACACATACCATAACAACTTTAGGAGATTTTTAGAAAGAGAGTGTACAATTGCCGTAGAGACCTTTTTAATTTGAACTGAACAAATGTGATCATTTTGACTAGTTATTGTGATGTTTTAACATCCAGCAAAAAGTACTGACCTCATAATGTGGGGCTACTAAATGTTACCAACAAGCTAATAATGTTTAACAGATCCATTTGTGTGTGTAGATCATTTCAGCTTTGCCACCATTATGAGGCCAATATGCAGTAGCTGGTAGATGAATGTTTTTTCATCTGATTAGCTGCTTTGCTAAATTAGCTTAACGGTTTGTTAGCTTGCAGGTTAACAAACCAAAATTCTGTTTTTTTAGGTTAACTTGCATTTGCCATTGTTGTTGCTGTTTTGAGACATGTTATGGTCACAGCTAATTCTGCATTGACCCTCCACAATGGCAGTAGGAATGGTTGCTATAGGAGTTAGAGATGCAGGTGGAAAGCCTCTATAAATGTAGGAGCAACATCAAAAAGACTGTGCATGCCTGACATATCTTGGGTGGCAGATTGTTTTACTTTTAATAGTTTTAATAACCGAGCACTAAGTGATTAATGCTTGGAGAATGAAAACATGTAGCCTGTAGAGTCTATTTTTTGCTGGGCATGTCCTTAATAATGCTCCAAGCCTTCATCACTGGGGTCTCTCCCAAACATAATATGGCCTTGTTTCACTCTAGTCACCCATGAATGGCTGCTTTTCAGCCCCTTATCTCCTCTTTTCTTTTGTTGCGTTTTGTCCTTTCCCTCTCTGCTTCCTGTCCCCTCTCACCCTGTCCCTCTATTGTCACCTGTGTGTAATGTCATGTGTTATGTTTTGTGAAACCCTACACTGTTCCAGGTTGAACTACAACCTTGATGTTGCCGATAGACTTGCAGACGAACATGCTCTGATTCGCCTCTATGTGAATCTACTCCAAAACAACCCCAGATCATGGTTAGTTTGGTGTGCAGCTGTGTTTGCCAAACACCAGTGAAAACCATGTGCTCTGCTGATCTCGCAATCGTTCCCATAACTTACCTTATTCTGAGTGTGTTACAACCATAATGCTGCATGCTTTAAATTGTAATTATTTGTTGTTATTCAGCAGCAATAATGAACCGTACCTAAAATTATTTCTACTAAGAGATCAGTATATATTTTTTTTACATTTGAGTCCTGAAAAGACCTTGTTAGTATACACACGACTACATAATATTAAATTCATAAAATGTATTAATCGTTATCTTTGAATACAATTTGCAAAAGGCAAAATAGTCTCATATTTGTCACATTAAAATTGTATAACTCCAAATGCTTAGGGCAGATTAGTTAGTTAATTGGTACCAAATACTGCTGTTTTCCTCAGATCTGACTGCCTCCTTAAAAGATCATCTCTAAAATTAGTTTGGTCCAGAAATTGTGTAAATTGTTAAAAACTCAAGACTGATGTGTGAGCTGACTGGTTTTTATTTCAACATTGGGAATATGATGCATTACTGCTTATTTTCTCACTTACAAGAAACATGAAAAGAGTGATGCCTGTGTGTGTGTGTGTGTGTGTGTGTGTGTGTGTGTGTGTGTGTGTGTGTGTGTGTGTGTGTGTGTGTGTGTGTGTGTGTGTGTGTGTGTGTGTGTGTGTGTGTGTGTGTGTGTGTGTGTGTGTGTGTGTGTGTGTGTGTGTGTGTGTGCGTGCGTGCGTGCGTGCGTGTGTTTTAATGCTTATTACAATGCCATCTATCATGTTGGCTACAGTGTGTGTGTGTAGCTCCCACTAGTAAAATGTGCTTGGAAATACATAGCCATGTTTGTTTTTACTGTATCAGTGATCAGACTGTATAAGTAACCCTTCTGTTTTTATAAATACAAAAGATTACTTCAGCTCCACTTTTATGTAATGCCTGCTTTACTTTAGCATGGTTACGCTGGCCTCTGCTGTAAAACTTATGAAGCTTTCCTGCCAAAGAACTAATCTGACTCTTTAACAAACTAAACTTTTATGGATTTTTGCATTTCTTTCCACTGCATAATTTACATCTGCATAGCTGTGTAGTAACTGTGTTGTGTCATGACTCCATTTTCCTCTTGATCAGTTTGCTGGAGAGCAGTAACCATCAAGAAGAAGAGCACAGTCTCATCGCCCGCTATGCTGCTCGACTGGCTGCTGATGCTGCGGTGAGATATATATATATATATATATATATATATATATATATATATATTTAAGATATTTATTGCTCACAATATCGTGGCATCTTTCATCAGTGTCCACTGCCAAAAATCTGTCCTTGATGAGAAGAGGGTTTAACGTACACTGCTAGGGGTTCAGTCCTTCTTATTGTTAAGATGATGAAGGGATTTACAAGTGGGGAATGATTTCTAACCAGATTTGTATGCCTGTTTATGTTCCGACCAGGTCTTGATGGATGGCTGGTGACTTGACTGTTTTATTCCCCCTGTGAGATATGAGATAAGGTAATGGATGACATCATCCAGAGGTAAAGTCAGTTCACGTGATGTCTCTTGCTTGGTTTCGCCAACAGGCTCAACAGCAGAGAATCCCCACAGACCTCCCATACTCTCTGGATGCCAACAAACAACAGAGGCAGCTCATTGCCGAGCTTGAGAGCAAAAACAGGTTAGGGATGACTGCTTTGCTGTTTAGTTCTCTTCTTTTTTCAATTCCACAAAGAAATTCACCTTAAGTACACAGACCTCAAAGCACATTCATTACTGAAAACTAACTAGTATTATTAGTATAAGAAATGTTCATTATTAGCCAATGTATGATATTCCTTATTAACATTTTTAAGGAGGTAACTGTATATATGCCAATGAATATCGGGCCATGGAAGGCAAGTCAAGACAATTTATTTATACAGCATATTTCATGCACAGAAGCAAATTCAAAGTGCTAAAAATTGTTAAAAATAAGTAAAATCAGTAAAGAAGACTTATCATTTAAAAAGTAACAGTAGGTTTACCATTTAAATGACCGCAAGATAATAGTGAATAATGAAACCAAAGAGGAGACAAAAGTTCAACTACAGGTGAAACAAGTATGTGGGATTTAATGCAGCTATAATTCATATTTGTATTTAATATAAACAAGGGATCATATGACTACTTGTGTATGACAGGGTTCACTCGTGGCGAGGAACCCACAGAGAATTATCCCCAACTGTGCAGTTACCTTTATCGGCTCAAAGTCACACTGTCACGGCTCAAATAGAACGGAGCCGTGGTTTATTTTATTACTAACACCTGAGCTTTTCCTAAAAGCCAAAATATCAGTTGTGAAAAAAGTCTAAGGTGTCTTCCACCCTCATTGCTTTGGTTTTCCAGTCAGCATATTTGCTGTTATGGTTCTCTCTCACTGCTCTCATAGTGTCGTTTTTGAAATTCTTGGTCGATTAACACTCTAATTGATTAGTTGATTTCGTCGACCCATCTGTAAAACTGAGTTTCTCCACAAAGAATCATGTAAAAGCACTTTAAGTCTTGTGTTAACCAGAGATGTACTCATAGGTTTCTTGGAAATAAGTCATTCAGCATGAACAAAGCATAAAAAATTACTACTTGACTAAAAACATCTTGAGTCCAAACGACCGATTAGTTGACTAATCAACTAAGAGGGGGCAGCTCAAAAATAAATTTAAATAAAAAGCACTAAAAAGCTACTGTGGAATAACCTGCCCCGCACCAAATGGAAGACAAAGTTAACGAATAGCTGGTGAACATAGTGGAGCATTTAGAAGCTAAAAAGCCAGATTTTTACCTTAGGAGTTAGTAGAGACCGAAAACAGCTGAAAGAGAGTGAATATTGGACTTACATTACATCAGGTGAACACAAACTAATGATGCTCCGTACCTGCTATAACCAAGGTGATAACATGTGGGTTCACAGCTTGTTTCTGATGCCCCCAAGTGGCCAAAGAAAATCAGTTGTTGCAGGTTAAAGTTTAAATTTAAACATGGTCAGATTTGGACAGTGCGATCGTCTCGGAGGTTATTCCAAGAATATGCAGCACAGTAGCAAAATGCAGCTTCCCCATATTTTGTGTTGACCCAGGGTCATATGGACAAACCCTGTCTGAAATATAACCTGGTCCTTTATACAGTATGTTTTTGCCTGTCACAGAGAAATCCTCCAGGAAATCCAGCGGCTGCGCCTTCAGCATGAGGAGGCCTCCCAGCCGCCACCTGACAGGGGTCAGCAGAACCCCACTCTTCTGGCTGAGCTACGACTTCTCAGGTAACTCTGCGTAGTGTTTATAACCGGCAGGACATACATATTGTAATTGCTTTCCTTTTTTCCTGGACAAATAAACAGCATTTGCTAGAGTCTACAGATGCTCATACAACTTTTTTTTTTGTGATGTGACATTATGGTATCATCACGTTGTACAACTTGTTTCCTGTCAGGCAACGCAAAGATGAGCTTGAACAAAGAATGTCTACTCTGCAGGAGAGTCGCAGGGAACTCATGGTGCAGCTGGAGCAACTAATGATGCTTCTCAAGGTACTAGAGACGTGCCTTTCATCTCTTTGACACACAGAGAGGACGCCTTCATAATTACTGAGCGAACACATTCTGTTTCCTGTGGGGATCAATAAGGTTGTGGTAATTTAGTTACAAGTTTGCATTTTTGGCCAGTTGAAATATGCATGTTTATAGACACGGACATGTCTACTGCTTTGTACTGTAGCTTGTTTTTTTTGTTTTTTATTTGGAGGCAGGTGGTAAGCAATATGGACAGATGATGAATTTCCCTTGTATTACAATTTCTCCCAGCTGTGGGTGATCACTCTAGCTAATGTAAAGCAAACACTGCACTTTGCAGATGAGGAAGCATGTAAGCAATTACCCAACATGTCCGTTAGAGGGCGTACATCTTTAACAGTCAAGCTCTGTTGAGACCATTGTCATTTTTTGACTGTAAAAATTAGAGGTACAGGACATTCACATATATAAGATCTAGTCTGTGTCTCGTGTCAGTCCTGTTCAAAGACCTGTGAGTCGATTTGTGAGTGACAGCCGGCTCCAACGCTGTGTTTTGGTCTTTGTTTGTTCTGTTTACATTTGGATCATCAAAAAGTGCCCTCTCTCACATACATTTCAATAATAAAAAATATGTCACACATGCCTTTTTATTAGCCACGTTATCTCGTGCTGCCAGACAAGAGTCCAGACAGCCGGTTTAAGGGCAGGATATTGTGTCTTGGGATTGTGCTCCATCACACCTTACAAGACAACATATCTACTCCCCTCTAAGGAGGATAACCTTTGGTGCAAGATATCTTCCACAGTCAACAAGACAGGAGTTCCTCAAAGCCTACATAAACTGCACACTGTCCTGGCTTAAGTGGGGAGGATATCAATCTAATTAGGCTAAAAGGATCAATGTTAATCCATTAAACTTGCACGATGAAGCCACATGCTTGTCACGTCCTGGAGGAATTACTGATTGTATTGTCTTTTAGAAATACTCAATGTAATGTGGTTGTTGTTTCATGAGCCATAAAATATTGTTTTTCAGCTAGAGGAAGAACGGAAACAAGCTGTAAGTGTAAAAACTGTTAAGCAAAAAGAGGCTGAAACTACACTTGGATTCAAAATGATTGCATGTTTGAAGTAAATACTGTTGTCGGGTGAAAACTGTGTTTCTGAAATTTGAAGATGCATGGTGTTCACTAGACAACACCAACTTGTGGTTTGGCCCATGCGAATAATTGGAATAGCTTTTAGAGAGAAAATCAGTTTTAACAGCATGTAGAGTTTATGAAAAATACAGACATAATAGAAAGTGCCGCTTCATGACTCCACATAGTGTACATTTCTAGCATGTGTGTGTAATGTTTGTTACTTATAAAGCTATTGTGGTGACAAATGAGCTTCTCTGTTGACTTAAAATTCTTTGCTGTGAACTGAGCGCTGAAAATGAAAAGAGTTATTTGTTGCATTGCTTGTGTAAGGTTTGCTTTGATAAGAAACCTTTCGATTTAGATTATGTTACATTATTCTCATAGTCTTCCCATTACAGCATGGGTTTTTCTGTTAACAATGCCAACGCAGTGGCAGCAGTAAACACTAAAATGGTCTGGATGATGTTTTGCAGACTCAGGGTCCCGGCTCTCCACGCTCGTCCCCCAGCCACACCACCAGCCGGCCGATCCCCACCCCTATCCACTCGGAGTCTGCCGGCACGACCCCGACTCACACACCTCAGGACTCACTCATGGGCGTGGGAGGGGATGTTCAGGAGGCCTTCGCTCAGGGTAACACACACAGAAAAGCATCCATCAGGTGTTGGATTTGGTGTCCAAAGTATGGTTGGAAACCAATTTTTGTGTGTGTATGTGTGTTTCAAAGGTCCAAGAAGAAATTTGAGAAACAACCTACTCATTGCTGCTGACTCCATCACCAACACAATGTCGTCACTAGTTAAAGAACTCAATTCAGGTAAAAATTAATGAAAAAGCTTTCTGAATTTGCATACAACAGCTGTTTTATAATGTCTTTTTTTTTCCACAGAGGGTGGAAGTGAGACTGAGAGCACTGCAGATTCTGACTTTGGACGTGGTGACCTATTGGCCACAACCTCTTCAGATCCCTTCTTCACATATAAACCAAGGTACTACTGTGGGACGTGTCTTCAACAGTTATTAATAACTAATAATAATAAGTCATAAGTAAGTGATAAGTAATAATTAGGGTCTTCTTCTACCCTTTCGCTTATCCATTGTAGCTGCTTAACCTGAGAAACTGCTTTGGCACATCTTGCTCCTGACAGTTACTTTGCTCTGTTGCCAGCTTTCCCAGCTTTTCCTTTGTTTTATACAGATGTGTGTGCCTAATACTTCAGGTCATCTCCAACATTTATAAAAAACCACTGGTGTGAATCAAATGTAACGGTTGTCATAAGAGATTACAAGTCAGTGGGACTTCAGCTCTGACAGTTGTTTTCAATCATAAATGAAACTGTGTTACTTAAAAAAATAATACTTCATTCCTGTTGTTCTTGTCTTCTGTCACAATAACGTCTGTTTTCAGGTACACCTCCAATCTTGTGTCTTATTTTAAAGCGCCTGTTATTTGTCACAGGTGTTCCAGCGCTGCAGAGGAGGAGAGCTTTGAGAATGATCTGGAGCAGCGGCTGGAGGATGAGCTCAAGTTGGAGGAGCTAATAAAGCACAGGCAGGAACCAGACAAGTCGTGCATGGTGAGTTCTAGCTTTCCAGGACTGTAAAATGGAAGGAGAAGTTAGCATTTTGTGTATTACACCTTGTCGATACTTGTTCGAACTTGCTGTGTTTTGGTGGTGTGGTACAGGTGACGCTGCAGCAGTGACTGTGTTAGTCCAGATGACTGGTAAGTATCCGAAACAACAATTAAATGTATCCTCTACGTTACCTGTGTCAGACTTTTACTTTTTCATTTTTGCATATAGGTCATCATTACAGTGTTTTTCAACATATTTTTTGTCCTACTGGCTAACTTACTCAGAAAATGTAAAAAACCGTGCAGTTAGTAACATGTTCTGTATCCTTAACAGGTGAGCAATATGAAAAGCAACAATAGTAGAAGACACTGGATGAGACGACACTGGGCCGACGGTACAGAGCACTGAAGATATGAAGAATTTAAGTTGAATAAATGGCTGAATCCAACCATATAATACATCTTTGTAAAGATATATTTTTTAACCAACCTCATATTTAAGGTAATACTGTGAGCTGATGTAAAGAGATTAATTAGTGAGCTGTCTATTACACCACAGGTGCCATAAAATCCACATGACTTTGGGGAATTATTTCTTAATTTTTAGCCTTTTTGAAAGAGTTGTCAAGCAAATGTACAACTACACTGAAAGTTCAGGGTGGCAAACCTGATTCTTTCAAATTCTCATGTTTCTGCAAACAGTGAACCTTGTTTAAGTGTTTGTTTGTCTTCTGATTTAAGATATAAACCTACGTTGGAGTTGAAGCTATAGATGATAAAATTTGCAATATTTTATAAATGTATAACTCCAGATTTAACCACTAGTCCATAGATTTCTTACTGTTGCTGTCAAGTGGCTTTTGTATTGTTTTTTGACTTGTGTTTGGAGCAGAGTTTTTTTTTTTTTTTTGTGATACATTAGTGATAATAATGCACACATGCCTTAGCTGATTGGATGACCTCTCAAATGAGCTCATTCAAACTGTCAACGCAGCATGTAGCTAACAACAAAACAACAGAAATGCTAGTTGTCTTCACTGGAGGTTAAACTCATTAAATCTGGTGCTGGGAAGTGATTTTGTCTGCAGAGGGATTTGGTCTGAAAATATGTACACTGTCTACATATAAACTGTCACTTAAAAACAAGATATAGATGGATTGGTTCTGACACCTGGAAGTGTTTTAAGATTCGGTGAAAAAGATATAACACAGGAACTTCCAAATCACGCAAATTCAAAGGTTTACACTGGTAAGGGCATTGAACAAGTTGTGTTTACTATCGATGGTTTATGAATAAGGTTTGATCGTTTGCCATTGTTTCATTTATTAGCATCAATGCTCTCACACACAAATCGCTGTGTGACTTGCACACCAAACATGCACACTCTTGATGCATTTTCTGAGTGTGCGTGAAACTTTACTCACTCACTTTTAGAAAAAGTGGCAAGCCAATCTAAAATCATAAATGTGTGAAATATATCTAGTTTGATTTTTGAGCAAGTTCATAGCAGTGATTTTGCATGGTGGTGATGCATAATAAAGTGTTGACACAATATCACAATTTTTGCCTATGAACTCCTTTTCTCTTCTTTTTCCATTTCAGACCGGCACACTTCAATTGGCTTGGTTTGGCAGTGCACATTTATTATCTGTCATAAATGCACTGTTGGCTGCCCTCAACCTATTGTCTATAATTCATCACATAGACCCACCATCTGAGGTAACATAAAAGCAGCCATCCAGCACAGAATCTCACAGTCATATGAATATTAGGAGGGAGAAATTTGCTCTCAGGCATTATCAGCATATGAATTAACTGATATTAGTCTTCATTTTTATTATCAATACTTTTTAAAGACATCAACAGAAACTCGTCCAGCATCCATCACCAGGTCTTTGCAGAATGAAGTCTTTCCGCAGTATGTCTTTTCTTTATCTGGTCTATCTTGTGTCTACTCTATCAGCATCGTTAGCAAAGCAGCTAATTGTGATGAATGTCATACCAAGGCGGCTCTTCCAAATATCTTTTGTCTTGTATCAAGTGCATGACTGCACCCTGGTGTTAAAACGTGAGGAATGCAGTTATGTCAGTGGCCGAACATCAAAGAAAACTTTGTGCACTGTATTTCCCTCTGTGAAAAACTGTCACTCTCTGTGTAGATTTTATTTGGATGGAAAAAAGAATTAAATAATAAAATAATATACTTTTTTTTTTTTAAATAAATCTTTAAGTTGCTGTCTCAGCAAGGCCCTTACATGTATATTGATATTTCTCTTACAGGAATTTATGAATTTAAAGTTAATCTAGTAAGTATGTATTGTACACATAAATAACATTTATTATTAAGTTTATATATTATTAGTATTATAGTAATATATACAAATTCACAAGAACCCAAGGTGACATCTTTAAATGTCTTCTTTTGTCTGACCAACAGTCCAAAACCCCAATTATTCAATTTACTATCATAGAAGATTAAGAAAACCAAATAATCACATTGAGAAGCTGGAAAAGTCAAAGATTCTCAGATATTCAAAATGTATTAACATTTATTTTTATATTTGCCATTCTGATTGATTGAACCACTATAACAATGAATATCAAGTCATCATTCATTCATTTTGATTTATTTATTTTTTTAGATATGGGCCAATTATATGCATAATCCTCTAATATTATTGTTATATGTTATTCATTTGATACTAAAATATTTTATATTTTGGTGGATTTAGCCCATTTTTGTGTTGAATAAATATTTAGTTTACGGAAATATTTTGCGTTTCTCTGTGGGGAAAAGTGATGTGACACCATAGAGATGTTCTATCTCTATGGTGTCACATCACTGTGTGACACTGTGTGACACCTTATGAATACATCCCATGTGTGACACAGAGCGACAAGACGGAAAGCTGTCGGATGTTCTGAATGATCAACGCATCAAGACGTGATTGGTCAAACTTACCACAGATGTCACTAGCGGGCCAATCAGCTGGCACACCGATGAAGCGTTGTCCAATAAGCTGCCCTCTCTCAGCTCATCGTGAAGTGAGAACGGGCGTTTGAGGGTGGGGCGACTCAGCCGTAAAACAGCATTTTTAACACATTGTAACCTGCGGATCGGAGTTCACTGGTAAGTCAGATTTGTTTTGCTGAACAATTCTAGTCTGTAAATTGACCTGAGACGTGCAATATGGTGTGTAAATGCCAAACTCGGAGCGTATTTACGTGTGCACCGGTGGTTCGTATGGTGATGTTACCCAGCGGTTAGGGCATATGTCGGCTGTCACTATCCTGACAAAGCAGGAACAAAGTTAGCTTACGTTACTGTAACTTGGCGGTTAGCTGAACAAGATGTACTACCGTTACTGTACGTAACGTCTGGCTTTTTTAAACACGATGTTGTTTTTTTGTTGCTTTGCCATTGTTTGACTCTGTAACGTTACGTATGTAGCCTGCTTTCCAATCGTTTCTCATTTAACTGGCATCCCCGACACGAAGCAGTGTTAGCTGATTTCACGAGAATCACTCCTGCGAGATGCTTTGTTACGGACTTGTTTTTAAAATCTCAGAAATTGGCAAGACTGTCTCGTGTTTTCCTCAGTTAGCTATTTCTGAGCAGTGGCGTGCACTGGGGCAGACGAGAAGAAGAGGGGGTGACCATGGACCACCTTGGTCTTTTGTCTTGAATGCAAAATTGTCCTTTTCCAATGCCAAAAAACACCAATTTTCTTTACACACGTGTTGTATTTAAAGGAATGGCGTAAAAGATACTAATGTAAAATATGAGAAAGCAGGGCTCCCTGGTCCTGGCCCTCCCTTGTCTTCATTTTGATTAGGTGAAATGTTCCCCTGAAAGTGTTTGTGCACAGCTCTCTTTGTCAAGAATATTTTACACCTGAATATATATAATATCCTTAAATAGCTAGCAAACCATTTAACCTGCCCAACCCACAATTCAGGATAACCCTGACCTCCTTGCTATTTTTTGAATGTTGAGGGCTGGGTCTGTTGGGTGGAGCTATCACCCCTCACCCACCCACTTGATTACCCTGTGCAGGCGAGAGCCTGGTAAGATATGAATGTAGAGAGCAAACACAGCTTTCTTTTCCTCTAATCTGAAAGAGCTTGTTAACAACGGTCAGTGATTTATTGTAGCCTAACGTACAGCATTAACAGAGACTGTAAAGCAAGCAACATTAACGTATAAGCATAAAAATCTAGATTATCATGCTTGCATAATGTGTTTCTAGTCTGTTACCCACACGATTCTATCATAGCTACTTAAACCCACTTACCCCAATCAATTCCAACAAATTCATCACACATAAAAAAATACAAACCTTTTGTGGTGTGTATATGCATTGAGGTAATTGTTTCCTAAAGTGACAGAACTGGACTTCACACATAATTTGTCTAGCGTTTCATTTAGTTCCTTCTTTACTCCTGCAAGTTGGCCTGCAGCATATTTATCTATACGGTCTTGAAACATTTAAGGCCATGTTCAGACATTATCACTGCGTTAAAAAAAAACACAGCACCCTAAATCATTTCAAACCCGGGGTTGTACGGCAAAAAGGTGGAACCTGATTTTCTGCAACATCATCTGGCAATGCACTGCATTGTGTTTAACATTCCTGGTGAATTACTTTTTAGCATTGTAAAATTCTTAGTATTAAAAGCCATTATGTAGCTGTATTGGCATCTAATAGGCCTTCATTTTCACAATTCTATTTTCCCAAATTGGACTTGGATTGTATTCAATGATCTCACTCGTACCTATAACAACAACGCTGTGCTGAGATTAATTAGTCTGAAAGCCTGGAAATACATATAACAGACAGCTATGTCTGACAGATATGTCTTTGGTTTTTCATTTTTGAAAAATAAATGCTAACCCTTTGTTAAGAGCACCTAGGAGGACAACCCCTCTACAGGTGAAGACATTATGAAAAACAGACCGAGGGCATGTGTCTCTCATGTTATGGCCTAATATTTACATATTTAATTCTTACGCTTCACAGTCTGAACATTTGCTTTAAACAGACAGACATGCATGCTTTACCTCTGTGGTGACACGTAACGTGAAAGTGGCAAGTTCATTTCAACAACAGCCTGCTCAATTTAGCAGTGGTACAGTATGGGGAATGCAGTTGCTGCCCATGTGAACAAGCAGCACAGATTTTCTTGTTTTCTTGCTGCCCCTTAAATTTGACCAATTTATTGTAGCCTTTCACACTTTTGCTGCTTGCTGCCAGATACAAAGCGGACCTGGGTGCTTGCCGTTGTGCGATTGTGATCAGACCAATTTGCTGCAGTTGTCACTTTGTCTCAAGAGCATTTAGCATTGCTGTTGTAGACATATAGCACTGGATGCATACAAATAAAAACACTTAATAGAGTAGCTTTAATGCACATTTCAGTACAAAGGTGAATAATTGCAGTCCCAGTCAAATTATGCAATCCGTGGCATATATATCCTCTTTTCTGACATGTGATTTTTAAAACCTCCAGTATGATTAGTTTTAGCTGAATTAATGAGAGTGGATATTTAAGTTATGGCCATAATTTCACAGCAAAACACTGTTGGAATTTGAAATATGTGCTGAAATGTCTTCAAAGCAAAGCTTTAGAAGAAGGCAACTTCAATAAGCTGTGGCTATACATACAGTATGGAGAATAATCCTGTTGAATAACCATAATAGGTTAAGTAAGTGTAGTAAATATTGGAACTGGTGTAAGACAACTCAAAATGGAGGTAAATAATATTGGATAAAATGAATTAGAGTTCATTTGTTGGACATTTTATCTTTTTTATTTTTGTCTGATTTATCAGAGATCAAGAGTCTGTCTGTATGCTCTGTGTAAAAGTTCATAAATTGTAAATAAATATTGGCCTGATGGTGGCACCAGAGAAACAGTTTTAAATCAGCACACAGATGGTGACCACATGTTGAGAGAATTAGACATCCCTTACTACATTTTAAAAGCCTTGATGGACAGTTTAAAATAGTATTCACCATTTTGATAAACAAAAAAAAACTACTGGCACTGCAGTTGAAGGTGTTAGTGTACACTGAAGAATGACATTCTTGTTGATAATAATAACACCCTGTTAAAGGCTTCTGAAACATGGTTCCTTTCCACTACGGTAGGGCTTCGATGATTTGTACCAGAAGAAGCAAAGAGTGCGTATAACAAAACATTTTGCCTAGTGACCTGACTGATGCTGACAAGACTAGGCTACTTGTCAGACCCTCTGTGATGTCTGACACACACACACACACACACACACACACACACACACACACACACACACACACACACACACACACACACACACACACACACACACACACACACACGACTCATGCACAAATTGAAGGAGCTAATGGGATTACATTTCACTGGAATAGTACCTTGTACGATTTTCATGTGACAAAAAAAATTGATTGATTGACTCAGCCTGACCCCAAAAAACTCCAAACTGATAGTACATGAAAAAAAAAGTTGAAAGCATTACTGGCCAAAAATGTTTGGACTGATGGTGATGCTTTAGATCGTTTGTTGATCTCAAAAAGTCTGTACCTGCATTTCTTTAACTGTTTGTGTTCTAAATTTCACATCAAAACTAAAAGGACTGTCTTTTTAAGAAAAAAAAAAAATGAAGGCAGTAAAACAACTCTACAGAATAATAGAAATGCTGTAACTTTGCGCTGAGGCCTTTGCTGCAGGGGGTGTCAAGCTCCTGACAGCAAAGGCAAAGCTACATCAGTAGAGTTAAGGGCTGTATGATTTGCTTTACTTAATGCTTAAAATTCCTGTATAAAAAAAAAAAAAACAGCTGTGTTGTATTAGCTCAATGTTGTTATGTAGTTGTGTCATCAAATCAGTTTTCCATCATGCCTGTTAAATACATGACCTGCTGGTATCACTGATTACTTACCATGTTAATATAAGTTGGCCTCAACTCATACAGATATTTTAATACTAGGGGTGAAATGATCCATGGGACATTTGGACTGTTGTCAGTCTCACAATTTGACAAAATAAAATGTTCTTTCAGTACAGCAAAAACAAATCTGAGCTGAGAATTCACCCCTTTTTAAATGTAGTACAAGACTTTAATGAAACGGTGTAGTTTCTCTGAGCTTTTCAGAGCGGTTGCTCAGCAGTAAATACCACACACAACAAAAGCAGTGTTTCACAATATAAAAACAACAGATGTAGCAACACAAACGGGAGATATCTTAGCGACAACAGCACTACAACACAACACCATGTGTATTGAATTGTGATCTTTGGATAAACGACGAAGCATATTGTAACACCCCTGTGGATATTTGTGAATTCATGCACATGTCGGTTAATTGATTCGTTGGTTGACAGAAAATAAATCGTGTGTATATGGTGATGGACATTTTCCCCTATTTCATGACTTGATTTTATAATCTCAAAACATAATCTAGATTAATGAAATGTATCTTCATTATCCATTTTAGTTTTCTAAAAAGAATGTACATCACATGTCAGTCAGTCAGTCTCACATTTATTTCATTTGTAATAATAACGGAGTAAAAGATTTTGGCCATATCACCCAGCCCTATGTCGATTTACTAATTTATTAATCAGTGAATTAATCGACTAATCATTGCAGCCCTACAACATTTTAGCAGTTGAATTGATGTGTTTTTATGGTGATATTGTCATTGATTGATTTATATGGTTAGTAATCATCATAACATTTTACTGCACTTCCTCATACCATGTGTTGCAATTATTTTCATCAGCGCCACATTTACTAGGATCTGCCTGCTCTTCCTTTTAAGCCACATCACATCTATTGTGTGTTGTGATTTAATAATCCCCTAAAGATTTGAAGGGGAGGTCTGGGTGGGCTGCATTTTCCTTTTGATCAAATTCCTACTTCCCAGTTGATTGGGTATTGTCTCTGAGTATTTGATGAGCTGCCACAAAGTTGATCTGCATCTCAAAAGCGACAGGCATTGATCTGACTGGTGATGATGCTTTTTTTAAGCACCCGAGTGATCAATGTAATTTGGAGTACTTAAATAGCCCACCATAAGGAAGAGGCAGACAACCCGTCACGTGGTACAGGGTGCAGCGACGTCATTAGGGCAGAGATTTGTGGAGAATAAGCAGACAAGGAAAGAGACCCGGAGGTGCGGCACTTTCTTAGCATTTGCATCGTTCCTGTTGTTTTTTTTTTTTTTCCTGGCCAGAGAGAGAACAGATTATCTGTTCAACATTTTAGAGACCCAAATGCCCGGTCCCACCCAAGCCCTTTCCCCAAATGGAGAGAATAACAACGACATCGTCCCGGACAACGGAACCAACATCATTCCTTACAGGAAAAATACAGTGCGGGGAGAGCGCGCCTACAGGTAAATCAGTGTAATGGTCCTCATTTGATTTCATGTAAGAGAAAAAAATAATAATACAAAGAGGAACACTGCTGCAGACAGAACCCTGCATTCCGGCCTGTTCCTCCTCCTCCTCCTCGTCGTGTGTTTGGTTTTTGCTTTGCACCCATCCGCTATTCTCCCCTGTTATCTCTCAGTCTCCTGTCATATTAGCCCTCTGTATGTGGCGTAAATCGCTCTTAAGTTAGCTTAAGCCCTTCCTTTGCTGGTATATGGCGCCCAGAATTATAGCTGGCACCAGTATTATGTTGTCATGTGTTTTGGTGCGCAATGGCACTGGTACATTTTTGGAGGAGTGGATCGTTAAATGACAGGAATACACAGACAGCCGCTGCTGCTGCTGCTGCTGCTAGTATATTCCCCACCGTGACATGACACTTCGCAGCTATCTAATAATCGCTGATATCACGATGTGCGTGTGTTTTAGGGAGGGTGATGTTTTAATTTGTGAAACCCCTCACGACCTGCTGCACAAGCCCGATTCCCCCCGCTGTTTGAATCCAGGCATCAGCCCAGCCCCGGTGTCGGCAGGCTATCCCTGCCCGGGCTAACAAAGCATGCTAGCAGCACATACATCCGCTTTGTTGACATGACATCGGCTGGCCCAGTTTCCTTTCCTTCCCGGAGAATCAGTCAACCGACGATCTGCTGCTGCAGTGTTGTGATAGCCCAACTTCAACGTTGAAGGGTTATTATTACCCTGCGTACACTGGTGTCGGCTTGTGGATAGTGATGATGATGATGATGATGATGATTTTGCATGATTTAACACCATATCAGTCGCTTAAAAACAAAAAATAAAAAAAAAGAGTGGTGTTTTAATGCAGCTGGCATGCTGTTCCCTACTGTTGAATTCATATGTAATGGTTATGATGCAGTCTTAATTTTAGTAAAGGGAATGAAAGAGGAGTGCACACAGTGTCAAATCGGTTACCAAATGGACTTTAAAGGACTGACTTCAACTTAATTGCTAATGTTTGTTAAAATGGGTCAAGATATGCATTGGCGGTCTTTAATATACTTGGCTGTTGTGGTATACCAAATGTGTGGGAAACATGGACGTGAGACCCCTTCCAATGTTTCTGTCACTAATGACATGTTTAAGCATGTATTCATTGTGTTGTAGCCATGCTGTTTAACTGCTTAATCTTTAGTTTAAGCAGCATTTGAGATGGCACATGGTATGCTTTTGGTTTATAGACCTGAATATCCAGTGTAAGTGGTGCAGGTGCCCTGGAAGCAAGCAGGTAAAATTACAACATCTTTCCTATACGGCTTTGCTATGGCTTCTTTTTACCATGCAGATGAAATCAGATTAAAGGATCGCTGGCACAAATTCAAAGAGGACCTACAAGGTCTGCTACAACGTCAGTGTTAATATAGCAAAGGTGCACTGCTAAAGTAGTCCAGTCCAGTCTGTTGTGCCATAGATGCAGAAAACTATTTTAATTTACTGAAAATTGCAAATTTTTCACCGTCCTGCACCGAAGGGATACTTTTTTTTTTTTTTTATTATTATTATTATTATTATTATTATTATTATTATTATTATTATTATTATTGTATCATTCTAGTCTATTAGATGATCTGTAGATAAAAATAAAAAAATGAATCAACAATTTTAATAACAAACCTAAGGTATGAGGAAACGGCACCTTTTGATTCTAGATGCATAATTGCTTTTGTTTTTAAGTGTCGTTATTTTTCTGTTGCAGTTGGGGGATGGCGGTCAACGTATATTCTACCTCAATAACCCAGGAGACTATGAGCAGGCATGACATCACTGCCTGGGTTAACGATCTTGTCTGCCTAAACTATACAAAAGTGGAGCAGCTCTCCTCAGGTAAGAACAGAATGAAATACTTCTTTCTATCCTCTTCTCTCTGCTTGCACTGTGACTGTCAAAGAAGCTGTGGGAAGCATGTTTTAGAGATTACATCTTTGCCTGTAGAGCACAGTGTTCACATAATTCTGTGTAAGCTGGCAGTTAAAGAAACCTGTGGAAACATGCTCACCTCTCCTTGGCAGAGAGTTGTCTATAAATAAACGCGTAGCCTGCCATGTTTCCTGCTGGGACCAAGTAATCCAATTTCAATCACTCTCTGCCCACAGAAACGCAAACACACCTCCCTTTTCTTAAGTTGTAAACTACTTATTTGATGTAGATTACCTCTTAAGTGCTTTCTAGTTTGGTTTATGTGAGTTTTATCTGATAGCTGCAACACTAAGGTTGAGCTGGACTGGTGCCCTCTTTTTTTTTTTTTTTTTTTTTTTTTTTTTTTAAATGGATAAAGGTCTAACTAGGCCTCAGTTAATAATAGCTCTGCTACCAAGAATCTGCATTAATAGTTATCTTTTTAAGGAAACCGGGTCATTGATCTTGACTTAGAAAAAGCTCCCAATCTTTTTTTTCTTTTTCTTTTATTCGGCTTGATTTTTGTCGTGCAAAGGCAGGCACAATAAATCCCTGTCTGTTTCTGGGCTCTAATTTTGAAGCAAGGCATTATGTAATCAACTAACTATTTTTTTTTTACGTCTTTAGGAGCTGCGTATTGCCAGTTAATGGATCTGCTCTTCCCTGGCTGCATCAGTCTTAAGAAGGTCAAGTTTCAAGCTAAATTGGAGCACGAGTACATTCACAATTTCAAACTGTTGCAGGCATCTTTCAAACGGATGAATGTGGACAAGGTAAATTTGCTTAACCTGACTTTAATCCCTGTTCAAGGTATATGCAATTAAATTCTTGCTCCACACTGCATGTTCTTTGAGTAAACTGCATGCATTTATATTTTGATTCTCTTTTTCTCTCTTTCTTGTTTCAGATTATTCCTGTGGAGAAACTGGTTAAAGGCAGATTTCAAGACAATCTCGATTTCATCCAGTGGTTTAAGAAGTTCTTTGATGCCAATTACGACGGTAAAGAGTATGACCCAGTTGCAGCCAGACAGGGTCAGGATGCCATTCCCCCACCAGACCCTGGTGAGCAGATCTTCAACCTGCCAAAGAAGTCCCAACATGCAGCCAGCTCCCCTACTGCAGGTGAGCTTCATCTGCTGCAGAAAGGAAAGTGAAGGTTATTTTAGATGTAGTTTATATCTATGATGTGCCACTTCTAGGATTGCTCTTGTTCTGCTGGAAATTCCGCCGGATGTCACTCTTTTTGGATGTCCGTTTTTTCGGATGTCCTGTTACCTTCCGCTTTTTTGTGTTGGAATTTTAAATTCCGGTGGATTTATGAAGACTATGGTTAACTGCTCCTCAGATCTCTGCAGGGTAAATCCAGACAGCTAGCTAGACTATCTGTCCAATCTGAGTTTTCTGTTCCACGACTAAAACAACCTTTTGAACGTGCACATTTTCCACCAAAACAAGTTCCTTCCCGAGGCTATTTTACAGCGGCACTGTGGCTCCGCTCGGAGCTTAGCGCCGCCCAAGACAATTGTGATTGGTTTAAATAAATGCCAATAAACCAGAGCATGGAGGAAGGTCTGGCAATGCGAAACTGTTAGTTGTAAACATTTTTTTTGCTATGCAAGTATATGTGAAATGTTTGCAGACACATGGGCATGTTTTCACATGTATGTACCTGGCCCATGGTATTTATTTTCACATCAACAACTCAAGTGATTATTATGTCCAAGCTCAAAGTTAATGACGTTGCAAGTCATCCATCTCTGAGTAGTAAACCTTTTTATCTGCTGTAGGAGCATCAAGGTCGAGCTCTACAACCCCCAAGTCCTCAACACCAACATCCAGACCCTCGTCAGCCAAAAAGATCCCTGCAATTGCAACACCTGCTCCTGCCAAAGGAGAGAAAGAACTGGAAGCACAGGTCACACAACTAACCGAGCAGGTATGTTTATAAAAAGCTCAATTCTGACCACCGGCAACCAACAATCGCAGCACTAAACTCTTGGATTTCTTCACATTGCTCACATTCCTACTTCCTACACTTGTAAACCGCACTGATGGTAGTAGGGCTGCAGCTTATTAATCGTTTTATCATTAAAGTATTGTTAGTCTTTATCAACGACGTTTCATTTTGGGATTGTTCAGGTGCTGCCGGAAATTCCGCCGGATGTCCCTAATTTTCGGCCGAATGTCCCTTAAGGCCTTTTTACAGTTGCCGCAGCCGACCTGCCGCGCACCAATGTGATGTCAAAATGACGTAGCTCTTGCTGGCACGCCAGGATTTTGAGTGTGCGACGAAGTAGGTCATCGAATCAAATCGAAACATTGACGTCAATGCTGCTGCCAGTTCTGCCATTGTTTACCTTTTTTCTTCTTCTAGTCCGTAGAAATAGCAAAGTCGGTAGCCTTTCCTCATTAGCGCCACCTCTGTTCAGGAGAAGACTGCAACTAGTGAGCACCACGTGCAAGTATAAATAGACGTGACGTCACAGTGGTGCGAGACAGGTCGTCCGTGGCGAGTATACCGCACGTTTTACCTTCCACTTTCTTTGTGTTAGCATTCTAAACTCCGCTCAATTTATGAGGACCTATCCACATAGGCCTGCATCAGTAAAATAGAAAAAGTAAAAATCCAAGTGCCCCATGGCTGAGTACATTTTTAATTGTAGAGCTGCACAGCATTAAAATAGAAGCCATGTCATGTAGTTGTCCATTGAGCGGGCCAACAAGTTTCTGCAAATGTAGCCAGTCATTCTGAAAGTGAGCTGGAACTTGTTTATGTAGCCAGCAGTATTGAATTTATAATGGTACCAAATGACGAGAATGCAGTTTTACTTGACAAATGATAAAATGGATCAATAGATTATCTAAACTATGATAAAAGGTAAAGATTGAGTTTCAATCGATAGAATAATCAATTAAGCAACATACTTTGGACGTCGGACAACTTTAATCGATATTTTTATAAAAACAATGTAACAAATGACAGTGGGAAATGGGTCAGTCATATTTATGAAACTACAGAGAATTTTAACCTGAATGCATCCAAAAAAATTATAAAATTATTGCAGGTTTAAACTTGTATTTGTGACTGGTTATTCTTCGCCTTTTGTCACTAACCAAAGCCCACGTATTTTTGTGTGTTTTGATATTGATGCTAAAAATAATCTCATGAATTTAATATTTGTAGATGAATACATTAAAGTCGGCACTGGAAGGAGTGGAGAAGGAGAGGGACTACTACTTCAGCAAGCTGCGAGAGGTGGAGCTGCTGTGCCAGGAACATGGTGAAGAAAATGCCCCGTTTGTCGAACGGCTAATGGAAGTCCTTTATGCTTCAGACGAACAGGTCAGTCTGTGACCCTCGATTGATCTAAACAGGATTTAGGACAGTTGGAGGCTTTTTTTTTTTTTTTTTTTTTTTTTTTCTGACCTAGATACGTTGTTGCAACAGTGTACGCCAGTAAAACACGCATTTATCCTGGTGGTAAAATCATGTGAAAGTTATTGTGTGGTTGAAAGAGATAAGAAGTCAGTCTTTGTGTATAATCACATGTGTGCCTTGGAGCATACTTCAGTAGCACTAGTATTAAGCTTTTCTGTTGTGTGTGTCTGTTTTTAGGAAGGGGCAGAGCTGGCTGAGGGTGACGGACAGGAAGTGGACCAGCAAGCCCATGAGGAGGCGCCAGACGATCAGCAGGAGGAACAGGATGAATACTGACTGCCATCGTCCCTCACTGCAGTCAGACCCCTCTTTTTAATATGTGAGAACTGTTACAGGATTTTCATTTTTTTCCTCATGGTTTATTCTTTTGTTCTCTCCAAGACTGAGCACACGAAGCCACCTCCTGAATAGAAGCACCATCACCGGTTTTTATTTTTTGTATCCCTCTGCTCACTGTTTGATGTTTTTTGTGACTTTTGGTGAACGGCTGTGGCAGGTTTGTGGTGACTACCTTCACCAGCAGAACACGTTCAGACCATCACAGAAGTTTCCAAGGACTGTGTGGGTGGAAAGTCAATTCAAATCCTCCAGTAGACGTGATGAAATGCTGAAGTTTAGACGGGTAGCTGTTACCTGTCAGTGCAAGTGTTAACTTCCCAGCTTCTGTCCTTTTTTCAATTTTATTTTGTTTTATTTTGCATATCAACAATATTAATCACAAGAATGCAATAAGCAAAGCCCTGAAAGGGCTCGTAGTAGCTCTTATTTAACCTCCTTCCATATGTTGCACTGACATTTGACTCTGTATTGGACAATCTGTCCATAAGACCCTCACCATATTTATTATTATTAAGCCTTAGGAATAGTGCGAGATTCTGCATTGCAGCCTCATGAAGGAGGGCAATACAGTCAATGAATTGTGAATAAAATGTAGTATAATGGCAACTTATGATTGTTTGACAACTATCCTCACAAATTTCAGATAATCAGTGTGCTCAACAATGTGTTATTCACACCATACAAAGTGGTTTGGTAATAGAGTTAACTTGGTATGCCATGAACGTTTGGAAGGAAGAAACATTATTGTGGACTAGTCTTATTACAATGCAGCATTTTAAGTTTTAAACCTCAGCTGGAACTTGTGGTGTGTTCAGATTTCAGATTTTTTTTTTAAACCACAGGTCTTAGGGAGAGTCGGTTCACTGAGTAATTTGCCATGCTATATTCCAGTAAGTACATTGTATACCCTTTCTTAATATTGCATTTACTAATATTGAACTGGGCAGTGCACCATAATGATTCAGTTATATATTATTGTATAAATGAAAAGGAATGTAAACATGTACTGTCAATAATTAATGAATGGTAAATGTTTTGTTTTTTTCATGTCCCACTCATTATGCATTCCCCCACAAAACGTGTTGCATGTTTGCATTTTATTTGTGAATAACTTGACCTGCTTTTTACATATTTAATAAAAAACCAGTATGTTAAGTGAGCTTTTTGTATGTTTAACCTGCTATTTGAAAGATGTTGAGATTCGGATGGATTTGCTGTAATAAAATTACATTTTGAGTCCATGGGAGTGTTGTCATGTCACTCCAACAGCAGCAACTAGCCTTGGTCAATGTTATCAGAACTATATTAAGTTATGTGCTGCAACTATCTATAATAATATATGCCTTCAACTGAGGATGTTTTTCTCTATTCAGAGATGGAGCAGAAAGTTTCTCACACAGCGATATATCATGCAAGAGAAAGTGAGCAATTTACTTGTAACAATACATATTTCATTAGATGATAATTTACCATAACCTGTATTCCAATGCAGAGAATGCTTATACAAACAGGCAGTGTTGGAATAGGTGGTTGTTTTTTTCCTTGGGTAAAAGTACTAATACAACAGTGTGAAAATACTAAACAAGTACAAGTACTCATTATGAAGAGTGTTGTTTGTAATTGTATTGGATACAATAATCAGCATTTTAATGATAATCCAGGTGGATGTGGAGCTAAATTGAAGAGTTAATTTATAAGAACATATCTCAAAGACACACACACATATATATATAAAATCTCTTTCATAGATAATCATGTTTGTCTGTGCAAGCCACGGAATAGCAATCTGGTGTTAGTTTATTCATTTTAAGAATGGAATGGCTTGTATCTGTTTTTGTCTTTTTTGCAAATGAACTCTTTGAATATTAACTACTTTTTATACTGTTGGGTACTTAAATCTGTACAAATGTATAATATTTTGATGAAAAAATGGAACATACTGAAGTTAAGTAAAAGTACTTTAAAAGTGTACATAAATACAGTACTTGAGTAAATGTACTTAGTTACTTTTCACCACTGTCATTTTGAATCAATAGTTCACGCACGTACACACGCGCGCGCGGACTGCCTCCGGTCCACGCTGTTGAATAATCAAACACACCCCTCTTCAAATTGAGCAACAGCTAGAAGAACTATGTGCTGCTGCTTGCTAACGTTAGTTAGTTTGCAAAACTAGCGATAGTAAGTTAGCAACCACCAGGAAACCTCTATTTCGCAATGATGGGTTAATAAAAGGGGATTTGATTGGATAACGTTAATGTTCTGTGGACACACATTAACTAACGTTACAGCTGTGGCTTAAACTTACTCTACTTTGTCGCCATGTCTTCCAGAAAGGTAAGGAACCTGCTAGCTAGCTAGCTAAATTGCTAGCCAGTTTACGCTAACTTTAAGCTACAGGCTAGTTAGCTTTGGCAACCCAAGTTATCCGCCTCATGTTAAAAACTAAACTTGATGCCGGACAGCCACCACAATGAGAATCGGGGCTAAATAAGAGCTATCAAATAAGTGTTTTTCTTTTGAGTGATAAAGAACGTTTTTGACTTGACCCCTCATTCCTCTATGTTCAATTTTTGTAGCGTAAAAGATACTACAAGGATATAAAGTGTGTTTTCTTTCCGGATGATGTCAAAAATGGTTTACCAAAAGTGGGAAGAGAGCCACCATCACTTTCATCCGTGTCTTCCGTCAAGAGCTGGGAGAAGTGTGGAGACAGTTTTCTGGACACTCCAGTGATTCAGGTTGATAACGTTCTGTGAGATGCATCATGATGACATAATGGATACCCATATTAATCACTTTAACGTTACCCCAACCCCCAATTGTTATGCATTATTCCCCTGATACTCCAACATTGTTTTTGTTGCAGAACCTCAAGTCATCAGGAAGGAAACTCTCTGACATAAGAAGGTTGGCTCAGTCCCCTGCTTTAGGTAGTTGCTTTACTCTAATGTTGGCTATCTGTGCAATATATTGATATGTTATCATCACTGTAAACATATTGTGGGCTTTCTTGGTAGGGCTGGGACGGTATGCGTTTGTCCCGATTCAATTCTTTCACGATACATGGGTGCCAGTTTGATTTGTATTTTGATTTTCATTTATTGCGATTCTAGTAAGTATTGAGTATTGCTATTTTCTTTTCCTTCTTTAACAAAAACAAAAGTTGAATAATACACTTCTAGAGAAAATAAATCATGAGACATTTCTAAAAACTAATTGTTTTCTAGAAAGAATGCACATCACATGTCAGTCAACATTTATTTCATTTGAAAAGAAGTACATTTTCTGCTGTCAGTCTGTTTTGCTGGAAACTGATCTGATGTATTTGCTGTCAGCAGTACTGTATAAACAGAAAATATTTAGGTGAGTCATTGGTAAAAAATATTGATTCTGGGGAAAATAATAGATTTTAAAAATTGTTGCAAAAAAAAATCACGATACTTAGGATTTTTAATTTTCTTTCCCATCCCTATTTCTCAGTAATAATCACAATTTTGTTATTTAAATTAACCAAAAGTATTATAATTATAATGTTGACATGCTTAATAAAATCACATTCTGTTTGATATATGTTTGGACTGAACACTTGATTTCTACTAGAGCTGAATATCCTACCTAAATTTTGTTTGGTGTTGACCAAAATATGGTCATAATGCAGCTTATCAAAAACGGCCAAGCTCTGAAAGATGTCATTGATTGTTTGGTCAGATTTGTTTATTATTTTTTGATCAGATGGTTCCTGATTTTAAAATTCATAATTTGCCAGTTTAACACTATTTTACGGAGGTTTTTGTACAGATGCTTGTTTATACAACATTTAATGTTTGAGATGTCTTCCGCATTTTGTTGGAAAAAAAACTAAACAATTTCAATACAAACAATACCCACCCCTGATTTATTCTATTCTTAATTTAGACAGTGGAGAGGACAGAGTAACGGACACACAGGAATATACATTAACTGTGTGCTTAATTTGGTTTGGGTGCATATGTGGGGAGTGTAACCACTCAACTGTGTGGATGGGTCTCTATGGTTTTAATTGTTACAATTTAACAGACACCTCATCAATACTTTCTCTTGTGTGGTGCCCAGTCCAGACCAGTGCTGTTCACTGTAATGAGGACCCAGTGCACATTGCGTGGAGCTCCAGTGACGGTGAACAGTCTGATGATGAGAACCAGAAGCAGCCTCTCTCCAGAGTTGCGGCTCAACAGCAACAACATCCTCAGAGACCAGGGAGACCCACAGCTCCCGTTCAGTCTTACACAAGAGTTCTGCGCATGCTCAGCACTGATAAAGGTAAATTATGTCCGTTGTGACCTGCTGAGGTTTTTTTTTTTTTTTTTTTTTTTTTTAAAGTTTAATATTACACTAAGTCTAGAATACTCCATAACGACTTATTAATCACAAGGGGTGTTGTCGTAACAATCAAGTATCAAAAACTGAGGAGGATCACGCTGTTGGATGCTGTCCTCCTCTCCTACTTTAATGCCTAACAAATCTCTCTCTTTCTCTCCCTGACCCCGTCTTTCACTGGTTGAAGCCTGAAAATATTGTAAACAAATTAATAACATAACTAATTACACTGGTCGGACTGTTCAGCTCTGTTTCAGACTGATACATCCGGTCCAGGCTGCTCCTCATCCTCAACACGTGCCTTTTTCAGTTGCGGGAAATACTTTTCAATACTCATCTGGATTGAAGCAGCAAACATTCACTGTAAGAGTAAATATTGACATAACATTATTTATAATACGTTTATTTGATTCACAGCTGCTACATATAGTGTTTTGACCTTGACAACCCAACTGCATTTTACCGCAAACTTGCGACTAGTTAACTTTCTAAAGCAGGTGCAATTGCTTGTTTGCTAAGAGTCGGGTCGGTGATTGTGTTTGTGTAAAGGTGTTCACAAGATAAATACCAACCTTTTGTGAAATTGTGAATTTCGCCAGCCGTCTTCTCTCCTTTATGGAGACAAACGCTGTGATTAAGCCTCACCTTAGTGTGTGTGTGTGTGTGTGTGTGCGAGCAGAATGTTTTTTTTCTCAAAAAGAAGAAATTAATAACGAAATGTTGATGGTGCAGCACACTGCCACAAATTAGTCTATGTGTGGGAAACACTGAATCATCTTAAAGGAATACTGTACTTCACTCCAAATTTATGGGAAAAAATGCGTCTTGCTTTCTTCAGAGAATTAAATGAGAAGATTGATACCACTCTTTATGTTGAGAGTGGTATCAATCTTGTCATCTAACTTGTGGCAAGAAAGTGAAATAAGCATTTTTTCTTTGATCACTTGATAACAACTGAGCTATTTCCATTCACTGATAGGATGTGTGTGATTAAAAGCCACAAAAAAAGCTAGTAAGTGGACCTTGAGTTAAAAATATTTTGTCAAACTAATTTCATTTCTTTCTTTAGATGACCTTCCTGTTATTGACACAGACAGTGATCTGGATGAATGTGATGCTGAAAAGGAAAGCGGGCAACAAATCTCTGACTGTGAGTCGGAGTCCTTTGACGAAAAGCCAGAAGATTTACCTCTTAAACCTACAAATGTGAGTGAAGTGTACTTATTCTGATACTTTTTGTTGCTTCCAACACTATATAGTCTGGCTCAATGGATTTTCATTTCATGCATAAAGCCTGACATCACCCCCCCCACACATAACACATAATACCCTTGAGAAAATATGTTCTACTGTACAGTGGCTTGCATAAGTTTACACACCCATGCTAAAGTTGACTAAAATATATAATAAAAAACATCCTTTGGAAATTGATCTTAATGCCTTAATTTAAAAAAATGAGGAAAAATCCAACCTTTAAGGACACCAATTTTCTTTTTTTCTTTTTTTTAAGGCCAGTTATTTCATGGATACAGGATACTATGCATCCTTCACCATACCTAGAGATTGGCATGGTTTTATTTCAGTTAGCCTAATAGCTGGTTTGATTTGTATTGAGAGATGATTTTATGGAAAGTACCCCATGCCAATCTCTAGGTATGGTAAAGGGCATGTGATGATGTGGGGCTATTTTAATTCCAAAGGCCAAGGGGACTTTATCAGGATGCATAGTATCCTGGATCCATGAAATAACTGGCCTTTAAAATAAATATCTACCTGCCTCTATGGGAATTTAGCATAGGGGTGTACTTACTTATAGCCCCTGTATTTTAAGGAAGAACATTTATTTATTTACGATACATTATTCATTCACAAAGAAAATTGGTGTCCTTTAAAGGTTGGATTTTTCCTCATTTTTTTAATTAAGGCATTAAGATCAATTTCCAATAGATGTTTTTTTATTATATATATTTTAGTCAACTTTAGCATGGGTGTGTAAACTTATGCAAGCCACTGTACAGTATAACACATTTTCTCAAGGGTGTTATGTTTTTAATGAACACTAGATGGTGCCACACAACCATTTAAACTACACAGCTTATTGAGTCCAGTTTATGTTTCTAATTAAAAGTGTTCAGTTGACTGTCAGTGCATGCAGTTATCCTAGAAGTAGTGTCATATGTGTCGGTACTTTATTTTTTTTTTTTTTTTTTTTTTTTAAGTCCATTAAGACACAAGTTGATGTTCTGTTAAACTGTGTGTATTAAAACTGATGGGCTTTACCATCAGTTTTGGTTACATGGCATGAATGCATATGTTTAAGTGTAATGTAAAAGAATACTTATTATTGTATTCTATAAGTCTTCATATCATTGTTTTACTTATTTTGATGTATTATTCTGTTCTATGTTTAGCCATTATACCACTAGGTGGAGTATTGCAGTCATGTTCCCATATCCTAAAAGGGCCTGACAGGCTCAAACCAGCATTGCATTGTGCTCTTTCTGGGTTCAGGTTCACAAGCTGTGGTAGCAATAAAGTGCTGAGTGTGGAGAAAGAAGCTGCCACTTATTCACTGATCCAAAGCATTAAAACCGTTTGGAATGCATAAAGATGAAACCTTTCTACTTTAATGAAGATAATAGTTGCTTGTGATCCTCTAAGACTCAAATGTGTAAAGAATTAAACCATTTTAATAGTGTTATTTATTGAAATCAAAACATGGTAGAGCTGCAACACTGTTAAATAATCAATTGACAGAAGATTAATTGGCTTTTATTGACTAAGTCATTTTTCAGCCAGAAATGCCAAACATTTGATGGTCCCAGCTTAATGTGGGGCTATACTGCATTGTTTGAGTTACATTACAATGAATTGAATATTTATGGGGTTTGGACTGTTTTTTAAGACAAAACAAGTCATTCAATGACATCAGCTTGGGCTCTGAGAATTTGTGCTGCTCTCTGAAAATGAAACAAGAAAATAATCAGCAGATAATACCATGTAATATGATGCATACACTGTGGTTTACTGAACACACTTCTCATGCTATTTCATTAGACAAAGATATTTGTCTTATCATAGTAGTCAATCTTTTGCAGGCCCTCCTGTATGCTTTGGAGACTTGGATTGACTGTTCCTTCTCAGAAGTGATTCAGGAGCAGTGTTTGTTAAAGGCAGGGCTGGCATTACAGAATGTACAAGGAGTGGTGAAGGTGTAAGACCACACAGCGTTTCGTCGTTGTAGCACACATTTAGAACATGTAATTGATCAGCTAGATGTGGCAAATTGAGTTGATGTGGTTGTGTAGATAGCGGTTTTGGAAAATGTCCTTGAACAAGATGGCGATGGTTGAAGCCAGAAATCAATCAAATCAGCACAGTACTGCACTAATTAAACTTAAGATGCATTTAAGTAACCGGTATCTTGTGATAAAGCTCTGAGTTTTTTCAGGCTGTATGTCAAGAGGAAGCACACACACACACACACACACACACCCACCCACAGACCAAGCTACTTCCCCTTGTCACAGTTTAATTTGCTGCTATCAGCTTTTTGGGGGTAAAAAAAGACTCAAGATCACCTAACAGGAGGCTTGTGGTCAGAGGTCTACTTCATAGACAGTCTAATGGGTCCTGGTTTTTCCAATATGGTTGTACTGAAATGTATGCATGTTGTATTTTTGACCGTGTGATTGCTCATCACTCAATTAGATGTTCTGTAATGGGAATATCATTTAGTTATATAGCATCTTTCATAGCATTTCAATCAAAATACGGTAGATTTTGATTCAGTTAAAGCAGCAAAGTGGAACCTAGTGTACATTTTTTTTGCTGCCCGGAAAGCTTGCTTACACACTGCCAATTTTAAATCAAACCGGATCTAACAGGATTCAGAGGAGAAAAGTCCAAGTTCATTACTCCAGATAAATGTGCGGCTGACTCACTCGGCGTATGTCTGCCAGCTTTCTGTGTTATTGTACTAGCGCTGAAAGTGGATAGGCGGAGCTGTGAGGGCTACTTTGCATCTCAAGGCCAAAGAGGATGGTGACCTCCCAGATGAAGCGTGTCCTAGTCCGCTATCATCAACCGCTTTAAGGGTCAACAACCTCCACCACATCGGGGCTCCTCACTAGATCAGGGCCGTGTCAACAGAGCAGGGCTATAAACATCCTTTTACTACTGTTTGTTCAGGAAAACCTGTGAGTGGATGAGGCTGTGCAGAGCTGTGTACTTACAATGCTTTCAGTGCTGGGTGAAAACATTTTTGAGCCAGGGCCAGGAACATAGTGTTCCTTTTTCTCTGTAGCTGTTTAGTGTGTGACGTCTGCTGGCATTCTGCCTAGCAGGGTCAAGTTGATTCAAATAAGAGAGCATGTTGGCTGACAGAGCCTGGTATGCTGGTCTTGTCTGCACATGACAGGAACTCAGGTTCCTTGTGGATTTTTCCATGAGGAAGAACTGATTCCCTCAGGTGTAGTGAGCAGTGATAAAGCAAAAAAAGATCACTTTGTAACCATATCTTGTAAATGAATCAGCCTGATAGTCTATCGCAGTGCAACCACTAAATCCTTTTTTATTTATTTTTTTTATTTTATATGTATTTTATTTGTCCTGTTTGTTTGCTACTTGTTTTGCCTTCATGTAAAGCATCCTTGGGTCCCTTGAAAGGTGCTACAAAAATCCAAGCTATTAATATTATTATCAGTGTACCATATCCACCCGCAGTATGATTGAGTTTATTGGTTTTATTTAATCTTTAATGACTATAAATTTACTGAATGCTGAGGCCATTTTAAATATCTAATATCCACCTGATATATAGTGGTATTTTATCTGCAATTTAACACTGTTCAGATTAATTTAAACTTGCCCGGTTTCAAAATTGGGTATTATTATTATTATTATTATTATTATTATTATTATTATTATTATTATTATTATTATATTATTTTTATTTTTTTAAGTTTATTATAATTTTTACTTCATCCCCAGATGACAGAGCTAGAGATCTCAGGTTACGTGTCTGATGGCGAGAGTATTGATGGCACAGTGACTTTGAGTAGACCGGACTCTCCTCTCCAAACTGGTGAGGGCAGCAAAAGGTCAATCAGTGACTGGGTCAGATCTGCTCAGGCGATGCTGCAGACGCCTCAGAAACCACAGTCCAAGATGCTGACCAAGACTCCTGAAGACTCCGCCAAAAAGAAAAGGAAATTTCAAAGGTTTGAGTTTTTATTTTATATTTTTTATTTTTTTTAAAGTCACATCAGGGATGCACCAGTTCAGCTATTTGTACTGTGATACTGATTCTTATATCTAATCACGATGTCACTCTGTGTGATAACATACATTTTAGTAGCTAATTATCTGCATTTTCCTTGCTAATCAAGTAAACTCATGATGCCATTATATCGCCGTCGTAATCGCAATATGACTTTTTCTCCAACTCATGCAGCCCTATATCTTAACGAAGTATCTGGTATCTGCTGATACCTATTCCCGATCCAGTACTAATGTTCCCAATTTACTACAGTGTGTGGAACACGAGGTAACATGAGGCCAGGGATTGTTGTGGCGCTGAAAACTGAGTCAGTTACCCGCTGTGACTGACTGATCATATAAACACAGAATATTATAATGCCATTATTGTAGCCGATACCTGATTAATAAGGTTAGTACTGGCCCAATTCTACATCTCTACCACACATTATTATACAGTATATATCAAGTGTCACAGTGTATTGCCTCATTATAAGAGCAATCAAACGAACAAGACGTATTGCTTGCTGCCAGACGACCGTCAAACTTTGTTTCCACTGCAGAACCGATGATGAAAGGGACACCTGGTGTCATGATGTGGGTGCTGAATGTCATTGCCATCTCCAAGCCCACCAATTCTGACAGATGGCTATCTGTAGTCTTCGACAGCTTGTGTTTTGCATCAGACAAACTTTTTCTTTGAAATAAACTGTTTTACACACTCTTTTGTTCTTACGTAACGTCATCTACTGTACCTCTGTGTTTGTTTGTTGCATAGTGGAGGTCTGGCTGAGAGGCTGAATCGACTCCAGTGCAGACAGAGGTCAGCTGTTAGCTTCTGGAGGCACCAGTCCATCTCTGACACCTCAACAACAGGTGATCCACGCACAAAGCTACCGGATTTTCCACAATTACACCCAGGATACCGCACACATTCACCTCTGAATCACCATTCACTTTTAACGCTGAACCTGGATTTGTGAGTGGGATGAAGCCCGTCTCTGAGCAGGTGTGATTCTTTTCTTTGTGATCGTATGGAGAGGGCACGCTGAGAGAAGTGCCGGCTGTAGGTTGATCACTGTGGCGCCGAACATTGAACTCAATATGTAGGTGACAGGAAACTGCTTGCCTAGTTCTTTTTTCCTTTCCGTGGTGTACCAAACACCTTGTGTTCTCTTGTTGTTAAGTATCTCCTTTTATAATAGGACACAAGCAGTGCCTTAAAGGTGACAGTTGATTGTGGAAAAAGAAAACACCCACCTTATCCAACTTAGCGTTTGTGGCGTAATGTTTGATTAGCGTAATGTGTAAAGAATTGAAGCGTGGAGGATTATTTTGACTTGACCTCATTTTTAAAGTTCCAATCAGTAGTGTTTTTTGCATTGACGACCGCTTCCGTTCATATAGAGTTTTCAAACAACTAAAGTCAGATGGCGTGCATCATTTTAATGTTTTAAGGGGAGTTTTTTTTTTTTTTTTTTTTTTATATATCTTCCACTCCCTGGTACATTCTTAACAATACCACTGTTACCTGGCTAGATCATGCTGTTACAGGACACCTGTTTATCTTTGTTGCTGTAATTTTGGCGTGTGATGTAACTGCACTCGCACAGACTTTGAATTGTTGCCCTACATACTGCCCTACCTACAACTTATCAGATTATTATTATTATTATTATTATTATTATTATTATTATTATTATTATAGGCTAAGAGGAGGACTTAAAGATAGTGTTGGCCTACTGCCCCGGGTTATTTTGATGATTTGTAATCTGGGACCTAAATGCACAAAGCACAAATGAAGCACTTCAAATTCATGTTTGGACAAATGCATGTTAAAACTTCACTCAAAATAATTTTTTTGCTGTCTTTGATATGATTTACTTTTATCATATTAAAATCCCCCCTCTGGCCACTTTCAGGGGTTTTACGACTTTACGTCACTGAACTGCACCCACTGTGAGCTCTCGTGGTGCAATTTTCACAATTCAGTGCAATCAAGTTTACACACAAAATGTACATGCAGCCAAGTTGCTGTCTTATTTAATTTTGATTTACAGTTTCAGGACATTGTCTCGATTTTCTCTTCTTAATTATCTCTGTCGACTTTATTGTTTCTGGCCAAAAGCACAGTTGGCACCATGGTAAAATTCCAAATCACTCGGCAGGATTTCATATCCAACTCGGCCTGAGTCAGTAACAGCTTCACAGTTATGCAGTGCAAATTGTTCTGATGCTAAAAGCAAATTAGTCTCTTATGCATAATGAGTCCAACAGAGAGCAAGCGTGCACTCTTTTACTCTCACACACACACACATATACACTCACACACTCAACATCTGTGTTGTTGTTGCTCTGCTCTCCAGTGGACAGGCCTGGCGTGCTGGTGCTGGAGGTGCTGGAGATTCAGGAGGAGTGCAGCATGCAACTGGCACACTGTGAGCACCACCGGCCTCCCGGAGAGGGCCACCAACACAGTAACCCTCTCTCTGGGTCAAAAGCTTTTATGCTGGTGTTGTTCAACAGAGAGACTGCCGCCCAGCTGACTCCTTCACCCAGAGATATCGTCCACATATACCCGCCATGGTGAGAGGATGCAGGACATGTCACACTTTAAAGTCCCCCTCCACTTTAAAATATGGTTTGCTTATTGTTACTTTACCTGGATGTTTGAGCTTCACTGTGCAGAATGATGCATGTGCAGAGTTTGACACTAGATTTTTTTTGGGGGGGGGCTTTTCCCTTCATTTGATAGTGACAGTGGATAGATAGGAAAGGGAGGAGCGAAAGTGGGGATGACACGCAGCAAAGGGCCACAGTCAGATTCAAACCCGGGCCGCTGCAAGATGCTATGACCTCACAACTAGTTTGGAGCCAAGGTTGTATCCAGTATGCAACTTTTACACAAGTGTGATGAGGAAACTTGAAACCTCCAGTGAACATACACTGAGACTGGACTTTTCAGTAAAGTAGGAGACGTGTTGTTGTCAGATGTCATTTTACAAGACTTAAGTTGTTAATTTATCCTTTTTGTGGGAAAACTGTATCAGACACAAATTCTAATTTGAAGCACGTCTTAAAATGTGTCTAAACAAAAATTGCATTTTGTTGCAGCTTGCATGCAGTTTGATTTGAATATTTGGTGCGGAAGGGCAGTTAGCAGGGTCTGAAAGGTCTGATTATGATTATTGATTAATCTGCTAATTATAATTCTTGATTAATCATTACGTCTATAAAATGTCTGAATGTAGTAATAATCTACTGATGAAACTTTTTCTTGCGCTTCCGTTTTTTTATTTTTAACATCTTCTCTTGGCAAAAAAGTTAAACAGTATGAGACTGCGCAGGACAAAGAGTAACCGCATCTCATAAAATAATGCTGAGGAGACATACTGGTTGACAAAATACAACACTTGAATATACATTCAACATGGAAAAGAAGTTTAAAAATAATTTTGTAGAACTCAGAATTCTTTTAGGTTTGAAGTTTAAAAATGTACTGTTCTCAGCTCACAATAATAAGCAGCAAAGGCCCAGATGTGAGACAGGGCGTAGAGGCTAGGAGGGGGGGGAGGCGTTTGTGTGTTTTCGTGATTGTTTTGGAGTTGGAGTGAGGCAGTGGTTGACTCCAGCTGTTGGGAGTTTAGGTTGAGTGTACTCTGGAATATCCAGGCTGGCGGAAGCGCAGAGGCCTCCTCAGCGCTCTGACGTCACGAACAGCTCCAGGGAATGCTTCACATTCCTCTTCCTGGCAGTAGTTAGGTCATTTCCAGCAAGCCGGGGGAAAAAACACAGGATTATTTTCTGGAGCATTTGGGAGCAGAGTGGTTGGAGCCAAAGGGCTGAGATTGAAAACACATGGTGGTTTGAAAGGATCTCTGGCTTCAGCACCTCTCCTTCCCTGTTGTATTCTATTCCTGAAGTCACAAGATCAAATAGAGCCCCCACCAAACACTCCAATTTACTCTTTCAAAGAATTATTTATTATTATATTATTATTTTATGTAAATTACTTTCAGCAGTAATTTGCATTTGGTCTACATTTTAAATCAATCAATATTTTAACTCAAAAATCAGTACCTAAATCATAACAAAACAGTCATCATCAGGAAATGCTGATGACATGTTGAATATTGTCCGACTGGACTGGACAGGCTAATATGGGAAAAACTTGGAATTTAGAGCATCAGTGCATCTGATAAAATTCCTCTTATCAGTTTCCTGCGTTGCACTCATAAGGGGTTAAACTCCTCCACAATTCCTGCAGTGAGTATGTTCGCTCCTCCCACCTCCCACGCCTTGTTGTGAGTGGGCCGAGGCTTGAACGGAAATACCTGCAGGGATTATTCATTTACAGGCTGTGACGGCAGCAGCCGGGGCCACTCCTTCACCTGGATACCTGTCTGATGATGACCTCTGCCCACTCACCTGTTCACAAAAGTATCACACTTCCTGGGCGGGTGTTGTACCTGTTCCCGTGAACTGTACGTTCCGCTCTCCTAACATTACAGTATGACTGTCAATGAAAAACTAATCTCTGCTCAGATGATGAAATGATAAGCGTTTCATCAAAAGTACAAATACTCATGCAGTGTCACGTACTACGTGTGTACAAGGAATTTGTTGTGGTGCCTTAGGTGTAAAGACTACTTTACTGTTAAAGTTGGTTGAAATGGCACTCATTATAACTGATTTACATCCTGCTAGGTAATTGAATGCATAACATTGCATCGTATATTATAAACTGATCGTATGTTTTAGGTTGGTATTAATCTGAAAAGTAGCTAATAACTTTGACAACTGTTTTTGTTAACTATATTCTCAAATACGTGAGTAAAATGTGCAATATTTCCCTCCAGAAATAGAAATACTTAGTACAGGTACTCCAAAATGGTACTAAAGTACGGTACTTGATTAAATATACTTAATGTAAAGTAATGTTACTGTCCACTGAATTAAAAAAAAAAAAAAAAAAAAACTTTTCTATTGTAAAATAAAATCCAGCCACTCTGTTTGGGGGTGTTTTATGGATATCTAGCTGTATTATGTATTACCATTTTCAAGTAAATATTTAGTCTAAAATGTTGAATATCATTGTGCATGCCTACTCTGACTAGGAGTTCGTATCTCTTTTACCATACGATTCATAGAAAGGCAAGCAGATTTTAGAAGTGTAACCAACAGACGTTAGGTATGTTCACTTAATATGACTAAAATGATTGAATGTCAGAATACCTGCGGTATCATTTTCAGTTAAGTGACTAATGGATGAGTTGTCCAAGTATCTGCACAAGCATGGTAAAGTATACAGTATGTACTGGATGTGGCAAATGCATGACATTGTATTAGTCTTGCTTGACTGCATATGGTGAAGATGGATTAAACAGTGCCATGAACATGTGCGTATACTTAAAGGCAGGGTTCAAAGTTAACCTTTTTGTCCACCAGCCAAATGGCTAGTGAATATTCACAGCCCGTAAATTAACTTTTTATCAGCCACTTAATAGATTACCATTGTTTTTTGGCTGGTTAATGAAGCAGATCTACTAGCCAATTGGATATTTTACCAGCATTTGACTGGTAAATGGTGCTAATTTTGAACCCTGCTTAAAGGCAGTCAAGGACAAAAACCTGCAACAAATACTTTGTAAAGACTACATTATCATTTTAAAACTTTATTTAGTTTTTGATTTAACTCTATCAGGCATTTAATTGTGTCCACCCTCTCTCTACTTTATGTACTGGGAAGTTTGAATATCTATTGAAATATTTATCTTGTGAATATACAGTATAACCATAATTGTTTCTAATTATTATGAAGCATGCTCCGCTTTGATTCGTGAAAGGACACCGCATTTACACTGACTCGTTTATATCAATGAGGATGGACTAAATATGAGAAACCTCTCTGTCTAATGGAATACAATTCAACAGAATGACAAACTACCGCCCCTACAATAACCTTAAACGCCTAAATAAAGACAGAAACAGAACTTAATAACCTTTGCAAAGATCGCATCGATTGCATTTAGTTTTAGCTTGGTCTACCTAAAATTGTCAACTAAGGGTATATGATGATTTGTTTTCTGAATTATATTCTCTTCCCTTCCTGTTTTCCATGTATATCCTAACAAATGGTTTCTTCCACTTCGTGTGTGTGTGTGTGTGTGTGTGTGTGTGTGTGTGTGTGTGTGTGTGTGTGTGTGTGTGTGTGTGTGTGTGTGTGTGTGTGTGTGTGTGTGTGTGTGTGTGTGTGTGTGTGTGTGTGTGTGTGTGTGTGTGTGTGTGTGTGTGTGTGTGTGTGTGTGTGTGTTCAACTAGGCTAGCTCTGACATGTTGGGAAGGTTCCAGACACTATTATCCTTGTCACATATGGATGGAATTAAGTCATCACTCAAACTTACCACAAACAATGGGCCGTATAATTATCTGGCTGTCATTCAAGTTGTTTTATTCTCAGGCTTTGTACCGCTCAGGTGTGTGTCATTTACCTAGAAAACACTTCACCGGAAATGTTTTTCTTAAATTGTGTGGAGAGAAGTTCAGCATCTCCTTCTTTGCACATGCAGATGAGTATGAGCTGGTAATGGTTCAAAATGGGTCAAATGAAACACGGGGTGCACTTCAGGTCACACATTGTCTTATTTTTTTAAATAGCGAACTCTCAGCCAGTGTTTTTCCACACGTGATGTCACATTTGGAAAGCGATTTAATCAAGCTGTGCAGAGCTGCGAGTTTTAGCCTTTTAAGGTGTAGCCCTTACATGTAAAATGTATCTTTTACTCAGTAAAAAAGGACAAATGCATCCGTTGTCTCGGGAGATGTTAACGTTTTTTGAAGTTGTACTCTGCTCTGGGTGGTACCTAGTAAAGAGACCTGTGGAGGTGGTTGGTACCTTATCTTAGTTTGACATTCAAAAGTCTCGAGCTCTCAGCCCCCTGCGTTTGTGCAATAATCTACTCCATTGAATGTACTGTAAAAACTTTGAGTCTTTGCATCTGTTATCAACGGAATCACAACCCCGAACTGTTTATTATTGCCCAACACCTTTTAAATATGTTAAATTTCATGGTAAATTCAGGGTCTCAAACTCAGTAAGAAAGTGCAGAGTCAAGGTGTAGAATGCAACAACAGCACTGAAACTACTGCTGTACCCCAAATCTAAAACTAATGAACTTTATCTCTTTGCAGGCAAAGTCTTTCCATAGAGGGTTTCAGCTGTGACATTATTCTGAACACACACTTCAGCCAGAAAGTCTACTCTGCTACCAAACCAGCTAACATGTCCATTCCTAGAGGCCTGCTCTCAGCAAAAAGGTGCCATCCGTATTCTTTGTGCAAGATATTTGGACTACTGGAGGAATGCAGGACCACAGAGGGGATCAATGCCAAACACGTGCGTATGCATTGATGTCATTAGAATAACGTGCCTTAGATTTCATTCCCAATTCAAAATGTACTGTATTTAGTACTGTATAGTAGTCCATGCTGTGTGAGACATCAAACACACCTTTGTAAACCATGGTAATGCCTCGTAAACTCTGTCACTCACTTTCTGTGCACATTCAGTCACTATGATAGAAAAATGGCATCAGTCCAATAAGCTACTGGCCCTAAGGTTCTACTCAGGTTTAGTTGTTTAATTGCAAAAAACAAAATTGAATTCACACACCAGGAAGCTTGTGTCAACATTCTTTATACATGTAATATGAATTAATTATTTTATAAATTCATATAAAATCACACGTGCAACTGTGCGAACATGTTTTGCCACAGGGTACATCACTTTCATTTCACAATAAACATTTTTTTTACCAAAAGTAATAACAATAAGTGGAGGATTTAATCAGTCAGTAACGGGTGCATTTAGTCTCTACTTCAGGGATGTAAGTTTAAAAGTGGGTTTACATGTATGTTTGATTTTTTTTAATCTAAATCTCTGTTTGCTTTAAGTAAATACAAATAAACATGGTACCATCAGCCATGCCTTCCTTTTTAAAACGGGTTTCTAATGCAGCTTCAAGAAAAGGTGATGCTTGAAAACACTGCTCACTCCCATGATGTGTGTCGACAACAAACTGTATGCAAATTACTGTGTATGGCATAAACTTGGGAAATCAGTCTTGTTTATGTCTAATACACGTACACAGAGCATAGGGATGCAACAAATGATTATCATTATATACTGTATATATTAATCATTTGGTCGATATCATATCAGAAAATAGTAACATAAAATAAAAAATACTTATCACTAGTTTCCAAATCCAAGTTGACCTCCTGAAATGTATTGTTTTGTCCAACCAACCGTCCACAACTCAAAGAAAGTCTCATCATATGATATTTAACTGAGTCAGCATTTATTCATACTTGAGAAGCTGAAACTGGCATTTAATCTTAAATAATGAGTTATCCAAATACTTGCAGATTAATTTTCTGCCAATCAACGAATTGATTATTTCACTAAATGTTGCAGCTCTAAGGTTTAATACAAGATTTACATTAACTAATGTCTCATTTCCCTCTCTATCTTCCCTTCAGGTTGCGGCCTCCAATGCTCTGTGCAGTTTTGGAGGTCCAGGAGTTTTAACAAGACACTGCCTGTCTCTCCTGGAAGCTATAGAGGGGCTGGGCCAGGCTGGCTCTGTGGGGCAGGACGTGGAGGTGGTGGTCCAGAGAGTTTACTCCATCCCTGTGTCCATCCTCAAGCCCAGGCTTCCGACCAGGTCTTCCTCAGCTCCTCCTCCTGCAGAAAAAGGCAAAACCAGGTACTGTTGGACCAGTTGATAATTTGCGGCCCAGTGAGGCCTTTTGTTTTGTCACTTGATACCAAAAGGGGTAAAGAGAAATCACATTTTATCTTCTTTGTATGCTTCTCTCCCACAGTATAAATTACTCTTTTTGAAAAAAAAAAAAAAAAAGCATGCTGGTTTCCTTGGTCTCAGTCCTTGGTGGCACAATGTGTGTAAGTGGTCGAGCTATTGTTCACAGTGCAGTGGGCCCCACAAAGTGCTCACATTGTCTCCAGCCATATGGCATTGCTTGACAAAGGACACAAACATTTCTAATTGAATCCAGCCCCTCTGTGAGCGATTCTGGCCAATTCTCGGGAAAGGAAGCATGTTTTCAGAATATCGTGCACCAGCAAGCCAGAGTTGAATTGGTGCCCACACCTACTCCACTGGGTGGAACAGGTTTGCAACAGCTTTTATTACCTTAATGCTCTAAAGGAAACGGCAACTATATTGTATATGGGCGTAAAAATGGCATGCCTCTCAGTCTCCGCATTAGAGAAATTGTACAGTTGTGTGGAATGGGGCGAGATTTGTTTTAACTGGTTTATCGGAAGTTGAATCCTACACATTTTATTAATATTCATTGAAAAAACTTTACTCATAGGGCTTGAAGCGATTAATCGATTTTCAGACAATTAATTCCGACTTATTTTGATAATTTAATAATCATTAAAGCCTTTTTATAAGAAAAATGAAAAGAAATGCTGGTTCTAGCCTCTGAAATGTGAGGATTTTAAGCTTTTCTTTGTCACACATGAAACTTAACTGAATATCTTTGGAGTTTGACTGTTGGTCAGACACAACAAGACCTTTGAACATCTTGGGCTGTGGGAAATTGTAGTGGGCAATTATCACAATTTTTCTGACATGTTATTGACAAAGTGGTTAATCAAGAAAAAGACACAGAGCAACATTTGTATTCATTTTGAGTTTTGTTTTGGCTACCTGGTGAAAGTAAGTCCAATAGTGACTCTCTTTTAGCTCTGTTTTTGTCTCCACCAACTCCTGAAGGAAATATCTAGCTCTTTAGCTGTTGAATGCACCACAGTGTTTGCCAGTTAGTCGCTAACTTTGTCTGTTTGTTGTTTTGGGTTTGGCTGTAGCGCAAAGCAGGTTTATCAGACCCTTTAGCTGAAAACGGCTGCTTGTTGTGACTGGAAACAATGCTGATGAGAGCAGTGAGAAGTTGTGGGCTGTAAAACCAAAAACAACGAGCTTAAAGACGCTAGAGATGCACTGATTAAATTTTTTTTAGGCCAATTACGATTTTTCATTTTGTTTGACCTGTAGAACATAGCACATTTTGCATAGAACATAGCAAATTTTTTGAACAGATAATCGATCGTTATAAAATAGAACTATACACATCTAAAGTGCAGTGTTATGGAAGAACCATTTCCTTCTTTTTACATCCAGTATCCAACTCAAAATTTTTTATATATTTAACAAACTAAACTTCTGTATGAAAACAGGTAGTAGACAAATCCAGAGTTATTAAACTAAGCATGATGAACGCGCATAATGAATGCGAGCAGACCCACGGGACTGCACCTGCCCATGTCTCCCTTCACTGCGCATGCTCATATAACGGTTCTCCAGAGGTCCTGTAGCTGTAATAACGGATATGGCTAATAGTTGTAATTCATCATGTGTTCTATTAATACTATAATAGATAATCCATGGTATTATCTTATGATACATCCAAGGGATGTATGTATGCTGTAATGCCTGTAACGTGATGTAACGTCACTAGCGTTTCCCAAACTGCCAGGGCTATTGGCTAGTAGCTAACATCAGTGGTAGCTAGCATGGGTGCATTAAGAATGGTAACACTGTACATAGCCATATGTCTAGATAACGTGACTACAGACATAGTGATTACATTGCCTTGGTTCTCTCAAAACGATAGTTACGTTATTGTAACTCCAGATTCTATGAATATAGGCGTAGCCCTCTAAGGCTACGCTATTGGGTTTATCCCTTCGCGCATGCGCAGTCGTGAAGATTTTCTTTCCCGCCCTTGCTTACAGTACGGGCTTCAACTACGTCCGCAGATACTATATATGTACAGAGCGGACCCGTTGTTCATCTCCCAACATCATCATCATTTTTCTTCAACTAATGTAATAGGAGCAGGTGGCCCGAATCTTAGAGGGCTACGCCTATACTCATAGAATCTGGAGTTACAATAACGTAACTATCGTTTTATTTCGTATAGGCTTCGCCCTCTAAGTCTACGCTATTGGGTTAGGGCGAAGCTGATGTAGTCAATGCCACCTGCGACATAGACTTTTTTTGTTTTTGTTTTTTTTTTTCCCCTCTCTCTCTCTCTCATGCACTGGCAGAAGATCGCATCAGAGGAAGCAGGCAGCCAGGCAGAGCACACATACAACGGAGTATTATTCGACGTTGAGTGAGGATAGAACCGAGTGGGTCATAGAGGGCTCAGACATATCCCGCAGATAGAAACGGATGAAAGGGCATGGAGATGCCCAGGATGCCGCTGCGCAGATGTCGGCTACTTTCATGTCCTTGAACAGAGTTGCCGATGCCGACAGTGCCCTCGTAGAGTGTGCCCGGATGCCCGTGTTATAGGTCTGGGTGATAGCCTCGCACAGCCAGTGAGACAGACGCTGTTTTGAAAGGGCCGCTCCTTGGGAGTGTTCCCTATAGTGTACAAACAGCTGCTGTGTCTGCCTTATGTCCGCCGTGCGTAAAACGTGCCGTGATAACGCGCGCGCCGGGCATAACCAGTGGAAAACCTCCTCCGCGTTGTTGTCATGAGGCGGGGGGGAAAAACCCTTGAGGGAAAAAACACCCTTGACCGAAAATAATTAGTTCGAATTTTTCGGTGTGAACGAGGGGTTTGGCTGCAAGGCGGCTGCGCTCCCATCCCCTCTAATGGAGAGGCAGGACAGTGAACTGACGTCAAGGCAAGGAGTAGCGCCGTTTTTAGTGACAGCAACCTGAGAGAGGCTTGTGCTAGGGGCTCGAAAGGAGGCTTCCCCAGAGCTCAAAGCACCAGTGCTATGTCTCATTGGGGTGTGAGAGGGTGCACGGCGGGTTTCTGTCGTCTGACCCCCTTCAAGAAAACACTTTACCAGGGGGTGCGCAAAAACCATCCTCTCTCCATAGCCTTCGTGGCAGGATGAGATGGTCGCTGCGTAGGCTTTGACCGTAGATGGAGCCTAATCATTAACCACTAATGTTTGGAGATAAGCCGACACGAGAGGCAGGGGACACGATATATATATATAACACGCTGTAGTGGAAGGGGATCTAGCGTTCTGGATAGTGCGCAAGCCTAATTTCTGCAAGCGTTCCGCTCAGCAGCCAGCCCCGCAGTCGCTGGGTTACCACCGGAGGTGAAATATCGCGCCGCCCAGCTGTGACGGAGCGTCCTTGCGCCACGGCAGTTGCCAGGGGGGACCCGCCAGCAGCTGAACCAGAGTCGAGAACCAGGATGCGCTGGTGCGCTCCGGTGTCACTAAGATGACTGACAGATTCTTCTTCTGGATGCGTTCCAGGAGGCGAGGGATAAGAGGGACCGGAGGAAAGCGTATAGGAGGGTTCTGGGCCAGGGTTGGTGGGAGAAGGCGTCTATGCCGAGGAGTGGATTGTCCCGTGTGCTCAAGGAAAACCACAGTGCGCACTGTGTGTTCTCTCGTGAGGCGAACGGATCCACTTCCGCTTTGCCGAACCTGCTCCGCAGCTCCTGAGCAATAGAGGGATTCAATTTCCACTCGTTGTGAGAGGGCCCTCCCTTCGACATTAGGTCTGCCGCCCGGTTCAAAACGCCGGGGATGTAAACAACTTTGAGGGACCACAGATGACTGTGGGCCCACAGCAGGAGGCTCCTGGCCGTTTCCAATAGCCGGGTCGAACGCACGCCACCCTGGCGGTTTATGAACGCTGCTGCTGTAATGTTGTCTGTCCATACGACAGATGTCTCCCTGCTACCACTGGGTGAAGACCTTCAGCACCGTGGACAGCTCCACCCACCTGATCCTCCTCCCACCACCTGCGACTCGCATATTCCTCCCCAGCCAGTAAGGGACGCGTCAAGTGTGACGTCACTTTGCCCATGGGAACCCCGGTTGCGAGGGTTCGGGGGTTTCCTCAATATGCCAGGTCTGACTGAAGAGAGGGAGGAATGGTCAGCATTCGCCACTTGTGGCGTATAGGCTCGAGGCGCTGGCGGTGAGACCACCTCTGGATTATCCTCATGTGGAGGACACCCAGGGGCGCTACTACGTGACCCGCAGACATCATGCCCAGAAAAAGCATCACAGACAACGCTGACAGTGCCGCGTATGGCGTGGTGCGCGACAACCGAGAGATCAGCGCGTCTCCTCTTGGCGTTGACAGCCTGGCCCTCTTGACAGTCGAGTTTATGTCCACGCCCAGATAAACTATTGATTGTGCGGGGAGCAGTGAGCTTTTTTTGCCAGTTCGTGGCGAAGCCAGTGTTTGCAGATGTCGCAAACTTGCATAGTTTGCAGCGCTGCCTTTTCCAGGGAGGGGGCCAGAATGAGCAGACCGTCCAGATAGAACAGGACCCTGATGTCTTTTTTCCGCAACGGCTGAAGTGCCGTCTCCATGCACTTGGAAAAAGTGCGGGGGGGCAGTGAGTACCCGACCAGCAGCCGATTGTACTGGAATGGGCCCCTTGGAAAAGAACGCAACAACCCGCGGTTATTAGTTTTTCGACATGGATGTGACGTCACACTTGAGCTACTAGTCGCGATTACAAGACAAAAAGAACACACCATAACCTTAGTGGCTAGTGCTCGCTAGTATCTAGCTAGTAGCACGACATAATAATTACATCTCCTTGGTTGTCTAAATACATCCACGTTTATTTAAATAAGCATGTAAACGATAGGAACAACGAAAACACAATGTTTAACGTTAGTGAATATTTTAGACAATGAAATGGCGAGTTTGTGAGTTTGCCACGTATACCGTGGATGTATTACGAGAACGAACTATACTTGTAAGAGACACGAGAGAGAAGCTCATGAACGCGCATGTTGCTATCGGTTGCTACGATAACACAAACATAAGCGCTCTCATTGGAATGAACGGGGCTTCGCGCTGAACACTGTATCCAGTTCTCTTAATACATCCATGATTTGACCGGCATAAAATCAGCATATGTCAGACTGACGGGCTGGTCGCCGGTCATGGCCAATCACGTGAAAATCAGCCAATTCAGGTCATCAGCCGATCAATCGGTGCATCTCTAAAAGATGCTAAAACAGTGCAGAGTCGGGTCTTGATCCTCTGCATTATCCTGTGGTGTGACCAATCACATCACATGTAGTTATTTTTTCCATCGTTGATACAAAATATAGATTTTTGCATCTTCTTAAAAATGTCCATTCTTATTTTATTAGTTAAAAGACTTGCATTGCGGGCTCTTCAAAGCTTCTTGTGTTATTGAAATAACTTAGAGGTTTACTTGAGTGGTCTTGTTGTAGTTAATGAATCAGTGAATGTTCTATTTGAAGCAAATCCAGCGATCATGACCTTTAGTTGCCTGGCCCTCCCCAGGCTTGTTGTTATAGTTCATTGCTGAGTAATAAAAGACGAGGAAAAACGTTGGTTCCTCTGAGAAGCAGCCCGAGGGGCACTCTGTGGTGAAGGGAGAGCCTCGGTCAGCTGACAGGCTAAACTAAATGAGGGTCGTAATATGACACCTGCTCCTGCCATGCTGCTTCTGCTGGCTGGTAAACAAACGCCGCCCTCTGACCGGAAACACTTCTGCCCCACCCTCCCCGTTCTCTCTAACTCAACCAGATTCAACAGGCTCAGTTGGTAGTAAAAAGATGGAGGTTAGGAGATGATCACAAGGGCCTGAGTTCAAAATATGTGGGTGACCCCGCCTGTTTATTGTGACAAATTTAAACATTGTCTGGAAAGACAATATTTCCAATCATAAGTCCTACATTTTATTTTGATTATAACCCTCAAGGTTTTTCTAAAATATGTAAGGTACACTTTCACTTGTATGCCTCTTTATTAGAAGTTCTGGTTTGAATATCAACTTCTAGGTACATTGTGTTGCTTATAGTACCAGGATGCATGCTTGCTATGCTGTGGCCAGAATAGTTTACTTTGCAGCCCACTTGCCCTACTCTGTATAAAGACAGTTTGTACCTCTCATGTTATGTCCCCAGCCTCTATGACTCACTCCCCTGGTCAGCATGCTTATTTGATCCTTTTGTTGTTTAGCCTCGATGTTATAACACACAAGGGAGGGAGGCCAGTATATTTATGCCTGAAGAAGATGTTAAGTTCCCGTAAATTCTGAATAGAATAAACAAGAAGATTAACTGTTGCAGGAAGTGAGGATGGGCTAGTTTTTGTTTTTTTTCTCTGTGGAGAAGGAACACAATGTGCTGCAAGGATCCTGTTACAACCGTGTTGATCACTCTGCCTGCACTGATTGGTGGAAAACTCCTAGGAAGGAATCCCGCCTGTCCGCCCCCCACCAATGAGGCCTCTCTGCTGTGTGTGTGTGTGTGTGTGTGTGTGTGTGTGTGTGTGTGTGTGTGTGTGTGTGTGTGTGTGTGTGTGTGTGTGTGTGTGTGTGTGTGTGTGTGTGTGTGTGTGTGTGTGTGTGTGTGTGTGTGTGTGTGTGTGTGTGTGTGTGTGTGTGTGTGTGTGTGTGTGTGTGTGTGTGTGTGTGTGTGTGTTGCACAGACTCGGTGGATCATAGTTCCTGGAAGAAAACCTGAGTTGCTGAGAATTCTGTGATCGCTCACAAAAACAAATTCCTGAAAACGGCCTTTGACTAAGGTTTTTTTTTTTTTTTTTTTTGGGGGGAGTGAGGGGTCTCTGTTTGAGGCTGTCAGGCTGTGAACGGTTAAAAGGAGGGACTGAATGTGGGGTTGTTATTTATGCTGCTACCACCAAGAGTCTCATCACCCGTTTCTTGCATTTTTAACATGAAGTTGTTTGCAAGTTCAGACAAACTGCACTAAAAGTGAAAGTATGTATATATTGTAGTCATATTGATTTATTAATGGATTTAGCCTGGTACAATTTTATAAAATGGTAATTGATGGAGAGTAATTATATAAACTCCTGGTTTCACTCATAATGATTAAGTACAGAACATGCGTTTTATTTATTTATTGAAAATCTTTTTCCTCTATACACCAATAATTCTAAACATTCATCCATTGTTGTCCAAAAATGATTACAAACGCATCAATGAGCCACACTGTTGAACAGGGGATTTTGAGTCAATCCAACAAAAACCGTCTGCTGCTGTAAATATTAAAATTTAATGGAATGTCTATGATGTAATGGGTATCTATTGTGTGTCTAGTGTGGACCCCAGGAAGTAGCTGACTGCTGCGGCATCAGCTAATGGGGATCCTTTTAATAAACAAACTCACGAAAGCACCAAATGTGAAGATTTGCTGCTTTTCTCTGTTTTGCATCACTCTAAATTTGATGTTTTGGTGTATGTTGGTTGGTGAGGCAATTTGAAAACGTTTATGCAGATGAGCATTATTTTTTTTTTTACCTCTTTTGATGTTTTATAGACTAAATAAAATACAAGACAGATCAGTTAATAATGAAAGTTATTGTTAGTTCTAGCCTATTGGTTACATTTTTATGACAGGGTTCATCGTAGGTCAGTAGCCTATTTTGCACTCCAACAGTAGTACATATTTTTGTGTTTTGAAATAATGTGAAAGTGTTTAGGCATTTTCTTGTCTGGCTTGGCAAAGTATCCAATGTCTCAATAAGTCATTAAAGTGATATAGACCAGTACTTTACTTATGTACTTGTGTGTACAGTGCCATAAGCTTAAAACCTACAGAAAACATAATTTGTCTCATTTCTATGTTCAGCATTCCTTTTTTTAACAACATGTACTAAAGGTCTGGTTTTGGATTGTGAATAAAGCAAACAACTGAGAATAATTCTAGAGAAAACATGGGCCTACACCACCAGAAGTCATGACAGGAATGTTATTGAGATCTCTATTTCCAGGTCTCTAAAAACACCCTGACAGACCCCATGTTTACCAACAGAATACATTTATAGGCCTAATCAGGTGGTTAAAAACATTCTCAAAACTTTCCCAATGTCTGGGATGTTTGCATGTATGCACATGCACGATGGGCACGCTGACAGTCCTCCCTCTATCTTGTTTTTTTTCTTCCTCCTCCTCCTCCTCCTCCTCCTCCTCCTCCTCCTCTTCTTCTTCTTCCCCCGGCCGTTGCTCGTCTAACCAGGGGATATGAACTCTACTGTTTACTCTCAGGGCTGTGTCTGGGCTTGATACACAGCAGCTCACTGCCTCACAACTCTCTGGGCCAAAGGTCTTTTCTGTCAGCAGCAGCCTGTCAAACTAGTCACCAGCATTACACTTCCAAATGTCAGTACTAAGGCTTAACTGTGTATTGTGTGTATTTTCGAAAGAAAGAAACAAAGAAGGATCAAATTATCTGATTTTAAAAAATCTAATTGGAAAATCTGATTATTACATTAGTATTTCCAATGCAAATACTTATACTTGAGCCATTTATGTACTATTTATTTATTTATTCATTCATTCATTCATTCCAACCCCAGTAGTGTACAGGTGCAGCCAGGACAAAAGCAACAGCCAAAGGAAACAGATGTACTTTGCACACAAAATACTCCAAATTCCCAAAGAAAAAATAATGAATCAAGTCCCAAAACTCAAAATCTCAACTCAAGTTCCACTTACTAGTTTGTTCTAGTTTGGTTAGTTGCTATGATACTCTCCACGTTTACATTTCAATAATTTGGAGAGCTTTTAGGAGGTTCGTGTTAGCTAAAAAGTTAAAAGGGACAACTTTTTTATCTTCAAGAACTGACAAATGCTTGACAACGTAAGATTGTAAAGCAAGATCCTGTGTGCTCACTTCCTCGGTCCTCGAAGCACTAAATTTCCCCCGCTGCCTGTCGCATGTCATTCAGAGATGCCATCAGAGAACATGACGTAAGACAACAAATCTGCTGCTTGTTTCATACTCTTTGGCTGATGAACAGTTGCAAGGAAACGTTGCAATATACCAGAAAATACAGTGAAGAAGGAGACTGCTTGCAAGAAAACATGGATGTTAACAACGCACACAGTGCATTTTGGTAAAAGATACTGCATGTAAACAGAATCTTTAGTTTGTTTACAGCACAGGGCACTTTTAACACCATTGAGAAGTATTGAGATTAAAATCGGTGTGTCAAACCAGTCTGATTGTGTCTTTTTGTTTTTTTGCCCAGGCTCTGTGTGCTTGTCCAGGATAGTTATGGGATGTTCAGCGTGGTCCAACTCGACCTCCTGCCCTACAAGGACGACCTCCAGCAGTACTGCCGCATGTGGCAGGGGAGGACCTGCTTGCTGAGAGGCATTAAAGTGGTGCAGCGGGTCACTCGAGAAAGGTGAGACCCACACACTGTTCCATTCCTCCAAGCCCGGGTAGCTTTTCACCTGAATTTCAGCCTGAGCCATGGGTAAACTTCTATCAGTCTTTAATACCACTCTATGATATGGATTTCTGCAACAACAGCCCTGGCTAAATGCCTCAGGTCCTTGTGCTATAGAGGCACCGAACCTAAAGCTAAACCATCACAAATTTGCTTAAGTGTCTAATGTGGGAATCTCCAGTATTTTAAACCACAGCAAATTTGCAGCTCATATTAACCTGGTTATGCTGTCCTGTTGGCAGTGCAACTGTGTTTACATGTAAAGTGATACCGAGGTGCACACTCTGTGTCCCTTGTGAGTTTCCATAGTGAGGATCCCAGATTAGAAGCAGTTAGAAGAACTGACATGGGAACATTTAGAGACCGGCTGGGTGTATGTTTACATCCTCGGTGTTTTCAATGCCACCGCAGCCGATAATGTCTTTGGAGGTTTTCTCTGCTCCAACTGTGATGGATGGGCTATCTACACTGCTCGCACATGGGCCATCTTGCTAGCTCAAGTGAAACAAGCACGTGGGCCTTGTTGGGATAAAACCGTAATTATATCATATAACAAGTATATCATAATTAATGAATAGACATTTTGGGGAGTAGGCTTATTTGCAGAGAATTTACCCCACTCTTCATGTCTGAGAGTGGTATTAATCATCTCATCTAATTCTCGGCAAAATAAGCGTAATTCCAAAATAAAAGTCTATTTCTTTAACAATCTTAGTCTTTGAGGGGTATGTGGTTTCTAAACAATCAGAGGCCACCCTTGCACCCATACGAGTAGTGTGTCCTTAAGTAAGGAGGCTATTCTCAAAGGAAAGTAAAAAAAGAAAAGGTCCTTTAACGTTTGCTTAAGATCTTAGCATCAAAATCAAAGTTAGTTGAATGTGTCCTGTTAGTTTGTCGTTACTCCTCCTCGAGCTGGCCTCACAGGACTTGACTGGGCTGCAGAACCAGTTTCACACAAAGAAACCCTGTGATTACAGGCTGACTAACAGGTTATTAACTGCTGGCTGATATGACTACACACACACACACACACACACACACACACACACACACACACACACACACACACACACGAATAAGTAACATTGACCAGCCACCCTGAACTTCACATTTACTTCTGAGAAAAGAGACAATGAATCAAGAGATTGACATGCCCTGTTGGGAGTTGCTACTTGATTTTTTTTTTTTTCCCCTTTTCATTTTTGTACCCTTCCAGTTATTAATTTGACTTAAAAAATGTGGTGAAAGAAGACAAACGTCACCAATCGAGCATTTTAAATGTGGCCGTTAAAATCACTTGTAATTGTTTTTCTAAACCTTGTTATTTTTGCGTCACAATGGTATTGGGATTTACATAGGGTGTGAACAGTTTTCCCACCCTTCAGTATCTCAAAACCTGCTTGTAAAAACTGTTTTTGGGTGTATGTGCTCTGCCAGCCCAAGCATGCTCTGCTGCTAATTCTTTAAAACAAACTCTGTCTTAACAGATTCGTGTTTCAGTGGAAGTGAAACTGGTTGTGAAAGCTCTCTATCTTCCCTTATTCACTAGTTTCTCCTCCATCCCCCCTTTTCAGTGTACCCCACCCCTCCTTACTCTTTATTTTTTTTCTCCTTTTTTCACTCTCAGGAACACCAGGCTTTTCAGCTTGATAGACAGTCTGTGGCCCCCAGTGATGCCTCTTAAAGATCATGGAAACACACCTAGTATGTCCAGTGTAAGTTCTTACCAAAGCAGGAATCATGCATCCTCGCAAAGCGAAGGCTTGGTTTGGGAATGTATTCTAATTTTTATAATAGGAATTGATGCTGCAACCAATGCTTGTTTTAATTAATAATTCATCTGCTGACTATTTTCTTGATTGAGTAATAGTTGGGTCTATAAAATGCCCATCCCAATTTGCTGAAGACAAATTGCTTGTTTTGTCCAACCAAAACCCCAGACCCTGAAGACATTCAGTTTACTAACTAACAGACAAAGAAAAGCAGCCAATCCTCACAATTTAGAAGCTGGAATTTCCGCCAAAATATTTTCCTTAAAGGTTCCATATTATGCCCAGGTTCAGGTTCATACTTGTATTTTGGGTTTCTACTAGAACATCTTTACATGCTTTAAAAAACGCAATATCTTTCTCATACAGTCTGTTTGAATATACCCGTATTCCTCTGTCTGAAATGCTCCGTTTTAGTGCCTGTCTCTTTAAGCCCCCCTCTCGAAAAAGCACAGTCTGCATTTCTGGGTATGTCTCTGCACCGTTATTTCAGCTGGGGAATAACTGTACTGGCACGTTCTATACTAATATATAAAGTATAGTTGTGACATCACAACCGTATGGAAGTCCTGACGGCTCGTTTAAAGACACTGTTTCTGAATCCAGGCTGTGAGCATTTCTCTGTGGATTGAGCGGTTTGATACTTTCACAGTATTTATCTAGCACTATGACCTTTTAAAATATGGGCCCTTAAAATAATGAAATCATTGTTGACCTTTTTTGCAATAAAACAAACATTTACATCTCCAGAGAGAGAGGCCCTAAGAGCCTTACACAACAAAAGAAACCGCCAAAAGACAATCGCATTAAGAAAACGTTTTCACCCACTTGCCAATACGTGCAAAGAAATGAAACATGAGCAAATTGTGTTTTATAGGAAGGTAAACCTGCAGGTCCAGCTCCGAGTTTCTGCTACCTGCTGTCTGGTCAAGAGAGCTCAGTTGAACCCACTGAGGAGCAGATCGTTTCCCCGCTTTACCTTCCTCCCACAAAACAAAACTTGCGAGACATACTGCAGGTGAGCGGTTTCCCACGCACATACACAACATTTTTCAAAATTTGTTGCAGATTGTGATACCTTATCTTAAGCAAGTCGATCTCAAACTTGTTTTTTTTTTTTTTTTTTTTTTGTTTTTTTTTTCAGAGTAAGCTTAAAACCTGCTGCTTCAGTTTTGTGGCCACTGTTCTATACAAGAGAATGATGCAGGTAATTTTTTGTTCTTATTCCTGAAAAATGCTGATTAAATTTGACTCCCTAAGAAGATGATTAACACTGTCTTCTAGAGCTCCTCAGTCATCAGATCATTTGAACCAACAAACTGATAAGATTGAGCTCTGACGTAGAGGTGTGTGTGTGTGTGTGTGTGTGTGTGTGTGTGTGTGTGTGTGTGTGTGTGTGTGTGTGTGTGTGTGTGTGTGTGTGTGTGTGTGTGTGTGTGTGTGTGTGTGTGTGTGTGTGTGTGTGTGTGTGTGTGTGTGTGTGTGTGTGTGTGTGTGTCACCATTGATTGGTGGAACCTTTAAACTTTGACCAAGAAGAGATAGCAGCTCAGAACAAAGTGCGGGACTTTGCCTCACACCACTGGGACACAGATAGACTTTTAAAAATAAAAAAAAAAATGTTTTCATGTTGTTGTACCAGCATTGTGTGTGTAGCTTGTTGAATGAATAATCTTGTCAAAACTGTTTTCAGGTGGTTTTTGGACAGAAATGACAATTTGTATCTAGTTTGTGCTTTGTAAGCTTTTGTTATGTAATGTTTCCATTTACGCTTTTTCTTTCTAGGTCATTCTGTTTCTAAGTAATTCTCTGTCTGTTCTTCTCTGCCTTTGTCTTTCTATTTCAGAGCAGTGATGTAGGACAGGGTGAGGTGTGGTTGGTGCTGACAGACCCCAGTCTTCAGGAGGAGCAGCTCGAGAGGCCATGCAGGCGAACGGTGGCCCTTTGTGTGAGCACTTCCTGTGTGCTCACTTCCTCGGTCCTCGAAGCACTAAATTCCCCCGCTGCCTGTAGCGTGTCATTCAGAGATGTCATCAGAGAACATGGTAGAGCTTTGTTGTGACCTGACCTGACATGCCATTCAACCACTATGTCGTGGGGTGTTTTATCTTACAGGACTGTGTGCACATGTCACCCTAACAGTAGTGGAAAGTCAATAAGCAAATTTAATCAAGTATACCTCTGATGTTTATTAGTATTTCCATATACTACTACTTTAATACATTTCAGAGGTAAATATTGTACGTTTTACTCCCCTACTTATCTGACAGCTAAAGTTACTAGTTACTTCCAGTGGTGGAAGAAATACTTAATACAAAAATGCAAAATTTGCAACAATGCATTTAAAATTCTACTTAAAGGCACAATGAGTAGGATTTTCCTGAAAAAAAACTATGTATAGACTCATACAAAAAGAATCCCCTCTCAATCATCACTTATGACCTACTAGAAGTGTGTGGTGGTGTATCTGCAGAGACCCTGCCCTCTGCCTTTATTTTCTCTTTTCTTTGGCTGTGTTCGGGACATTTATCTGCCCCTCGCTCTGTCTCTGCCTCCAGCTGTCACTCCTCGGCCTCTTCTTCCCCGGGGCTCTGTTCTGCCCTGGCTGACACAGTAATTGGTGTCGATTGAGTCAAAAGCTCGGGAAGCTCTGCTATGTTCTCCTGTCTGGAAACAAATACTACACCCGTAGAGTTTCCCCTTGAAGTAAAGGTACAGAGATATAATCAACAAATTGTAGTTAAATAGTATATATATATATATATATATATATATATATATATATATATATATATATATATATAAAATACTTCAAGGGGAAACTCTACAACGTTTACACTTTAAAGTCTGTTTACAGGTGTGTGTGTGTGTGTGTGTGTGTGTGTGTGTGTGTGTGTGTGTGTGTTTATAAAACCTTTTTTGGTTCCAGGGGGAGCTTCTTCCACCATTGCACCCTAACCAGTCTGCTGGTTTGGGCATGAACACAATCAGTACTCTAGTTTGATGCACATTTCCCTTGTAATAATAGTTTTCAAATTTCTAAATCTAGGTGTTCTCCTGTGTGTGGAGCAGTCAGTTGTTGAGATGTGCTCTGTGGAGCCTGAGGGCAATCTCAAGTCGTCAGCCAGACCAGAGTCACTGTCTGAGCCTCAGGCAAAGACCCTGCCCCAACCTGTGGTACTGGATTCCCTGAGTCCTGAGATCACACCCAACTCCATCTGCTCTCTCTCAGGTCACTTTCCCCCTTTTCACTGAGTCCTGTGGTTTTCATGTAACTCGCCTCTTTGCAAGTGATTCCTGCAGAACAAGATGTGTTGTTTTCTCAGGGGAAGAAAACCACTTGTTTTTTCATGATTTAGAGCTCAGCAAGAGGCCTTGGTGTGGCTTCAAGGCATCACTTTCTGCTGTTTGTTATTCAGTGTCCTCAGGCTGTCATTGTTTGGGACTTTATGAAGTGAAAACACATGCAATTTTGTTGGATTCATGTCAATTCCCATGTCATTTTGTCAGTGAAATTAACATGTCTGCTCCCCATAAGGCTTTCAATTACAGATGAGGGTGCAATAATGTTGTGGAAATAAGTTACAGATTGAAGGAACATAGCATTGTTTCTTTACATTTTTAGATTTTTTTGCAGCTTAATTAAAATACAGAAGAACTGCTTTGCTTTTTTTTTTATCAACCTTGTTTTCTTAGAGTATAATTTAAAAGTCCTTGTTGTGACATATTGCTTTGCTTTCTTTGACTCTTTCCACTTATGGTAATGTGGTGCAGAAAGAAAAGCGGCCTAAATCAGATAATAATCTGCATCTGTCGGTTTGATGTCACAGTTGAGGGCAAAGATCAAACTGTGAACCCTCTTGGTTTTGGCCCCTTTGGCAGTACATGTTTGGTCAGGTGGCTAAAAAAAATAAACTTATTATCTTTAGCACTTGTGCACAAATACTATCTTCTGGAAATTACCAGTGGAAAAAGGCTCAGACCGGAATGTACAAGAGCGATTTATCAGTGCTAAATTCAGTATCTTATTTAAGGCTCTGTTTGTGTTTGTGAGGCAGCAACTCTGGTTGTTAAGTGAGATGCTGTTTAGGCAGAGAGCATTCTGCTGAGTTTATCACCACAATATCAGATAAAAATGAAAGGGATGTGTTTATCTTTTACACCCTGTCACAAACATACACACTTTGAAACCTATGTGTAGATCATTTATCGGTGTTTCTTCTAGGTGTCAATATTTTTCCTTTTGGCATCCAACCAGTTGAAAATCACTTGAAATTTTAATAAAAAGTCATAATAAAAATAAGTTAATAAAAGTAAACTAAAGCTAAGATGAAAGGTGCACTGTGCATGGATGGGATTTTGTGTGTTAATTACATTTTAACACTTTCATTTCTGACTGCAGGGATGATAGTTGGTGTGGATGAGAACACAGCTTATTCCTGGCCTGCCTGCAACCACTGTGGAAGTGACAACTTAGAGATGTTGGCTGAAAGACCGTACGTTTTAATCGAAATTGCTTTATGTTCATGCAGACAACTCATGGCAAATCGTAACTTTATTTTGTTTCCTTTGCACAGTCAGAACTTCCACTGTGTTTCTTGTAAGTTGGTGGTGGACAAGCCAGACACAAGGATTCAACTGGAAGTGCTCCTAAGTTCTTCATTAAGTAATTGCACTTTGAAGGTTAAGGTGAGAACAGTGTTATTGGGTTGAAGTATGCATTTCAATACCAATATTTAGATGTCCACTATATGAATCAGGCTTCAGTCATTAAAATGCTTTGGGGCTGATCAAGTATTATTTCACACATTGTCGCTCACATGTATTTAAAGGAATAGTTCAACATTTTGGGAAATGTGCTTATGCATTTTATTTCCGAGTTAGATAAGAAGCTCAATACCCCTCTTGGTCATGAAAGTAGTATTGATCTTCTCATCTTATTCTTGGCAAGAAAGCGAATACATATCAAACAAATTTAATATCAGAACGGTACAAAGAGCAGCAGGGTGGGAGGGTGGTGTAGTGATCAGAGTGGGCAGGCTGGGTTCAAACCTTTGGACAAACATCGAATCCTCCCACGGACATCCCTGCACATTAAAAGGCTGAACAAATAAAATTCTTCACTGAATGTACATCTGCATGACAAAGCATGTTTATTATGTAAAACCTGCTGTGACTTTCTAATCAGAAACTAAGCCAAACTGATAAAATTATCAGCGTTCTTCTTATCAGCCAACCAATATTTCAGCCCCTTCTATGAATCTGTTACTCACTAGCGAGCACAGTATGTTGTGCAGCTTTTTGTTCTTTATTTACAACATTAAGGCCATACTTGTAAAGAGTTAATGGTTCCACATTCTTTCGCATCTCCCGGCAGCTGCAGCAAAAGACGATCATGTCCATCATAAACACTGCAGCGCTGGAGGGTAATGAGGTAGGTTTGCTTGTACAAACTGTTACATAACTCTGGGCTGAACTGCTCAGTGCATTGATCTTTTGTTAATATGTCCTGAAAGCATTGTCAAAAGTTCATGTTTGGGTGATGATACCTGTTCTGTACTGAACAAGAAAAATCGCTGAGTCATGTTGGTCACTGTTGCAGTTAAAGTAATTTGCCGCCAAAATAGTGACGTAATCTTTCACCCACCTCTTGTATAAAGTGATTCTCTTTTTAAGTTGGCGTGCAGTTTTTACACTAGGAATGTTATTAATTTTCTTGATAACCTGCAGGTGGCAGAGCTGTTCCTAATCTTGCAAATACACTATTATTTGCATTGTAGGCATTCATGCTCTTTACCAGGGGAACTCGTGAGTGCAGAATAAATTCTTAGATCAACAGAAATACTGCTGATATGACCAATGTGAAGAGTGCAAAGGTCAGGGCCTTAAGTGCACTGCAATATTCTTGCAACATCAGCAGATATAAGAACTATAAATATATTTTTTTTCATGTGCAGGTATTGGAGGATGTTTTACAAAAAGATTAGTTGTCAGCCTAAAATGGTCTGAACAAGTAGTAAAAAAAAAAAAAAAAGTGTGTTTTAGTTCCCAGGTTACGATGTGGAGAATGTCCTGGGAAAAGAGGTGGGCCCCCTCGCCGCTTATGTCCGAGTCGTCACCAGGAAACCTGCCCTCTGGATCGGCCTGGAAGAAATCTGCCTCTGAGGCTGTCAGAGCAAGTAGGCTAGCTAATGATATCAATCCACAGGCTTCAGTTGGCTCCAAGGAACTGCACACTAGGCCTTGGTCTGAGCCAGTTCAGCCCCCCCCTGTGAAGGCCTCCCTGACAGCTTGAGGCTGTGCTGAAGTGAGCGGGGTTGTAAGAAGACAAGGTCTTGTTTGTGTTAATGATATGTGATCCTGTGGACCAGGAGTTGACAGCCCAAGGGTAGACCAGTGGCATGCAATCTGTCAAAGCATACCACGTGGTTTATAAACTGGGACGTTTGGCTGTAAATACATTTAAGTGGTCTAAAAACTTTTCCCCACTCCTCTACTTTATTTAAGATTACTGACAGTCAATAAAAGTTGTATTTTTGCTGACTTTACTTTCTATTTCCTGTTGCACTCACTTCTTCTGAGAACACACTCCAGCTGCTCCCTCAACATATTTTATATGCAAAGACTACTCACAGACAAAGATATTTCTGCACCTTTCAGCAATTTTATTATAGATTCCATAAACAAAATGTTTTCAAGGATTCATACAAACTATATAAAAGATCATGCTCTTGCTCTTATACAAAGTTTGGAATTATAAAAAAAAATGTACCATATCAGGTATAACATGTAAATGCAGTGGTAAAATAATTTAATACAGAGAAATCCCACAACTATGGCCGCAACATCATATTTTCCAGTGCCATTATGGTAAGCTTAAAATACATCTGGTACAGATGGTAAAAACGAAATGTCTGTTGAGGTATGTGTCCTAAAAGCTCAGTTCATAAAATGAGTGTCACCGTCTCTCTGCACTCGTGGAGCCCGCAAAGGAAGAGCTGGGCATCTGCTTGAAAAAATCTCTGAGCCCGGAGAGCTCTCTGGTTAGCTGCTCGACAGTTTTATGAAGCCTGTCGTTTTCAGAGCTCAGTTCAAGTAGCTTCTGCTGCATATCTAAGTTGCGCCTCTTAGCTTTGTCCCTGCTTTTCCTCACTGCAACGTTATTCCTCTCTCGCCTCTGTCGGTACTCCGTGCTGTACTTGTCCACCTTCTTCCCCTTCTCTCTCCCGATCTTCCGCGGGGAGGATTTGGCCGAGCTGACATTGGACACAGGCTCCGGGGTGGTGGGGGGAGTTGGCTGCCCTGTAGGGAGGCTGACCGAGGTCTGGGCGCAGCTCTCGATCTGGGAAGGCAGGGATGAGGACCCGTCGCTGTCACTCCAGTCGGACTCCTGCTTGATAGGCGCACTAAACGCCCCTTTCTCCAGCCCGCTCTCAACCTTTCTCTCTGCGTATGTGGCTGACAGCTGCTGCATGCTGCAGGGCTGCACGGGGCTCTGCATGTTGTAGAAATCCGCCTTCTCCTGCTTCACAGTGTTGAACAGGTCGAGGAAGAGCTCGTCGTTGCACAGCTCCAGGTTTGGCACGGCTGTCATGGACTCGATGTACTGGCTGAAGTCGATGGCACTCTCGTCGTCGTACATGGCAGGGGCGGTGCTCAGCTCCACCATGGAACCGTCCTCGCCCGCACCGTCGCTCCTGCTGCCCGGCTTGCAGACCCCCTGCTGCGGGACGCCCAACTTGGTACTCTCGTAGAAGTTAGCAGGCTCCATCGCCCAACTCATGTTGCATCGTGGAGACACGCAGTGAGAGTCCAGGCTATATATGTCACACATTAACCCACGTGGTTTAGGAAGGATTTTAAACGTGATAAAATGTAACCCACAGATGTGACAGCACAACAACCCTACAGCTCTCGCTTACTCTCGCTCTGCGTACGCACCTTTCTCCCTTTAAAAAAAAAAAAAAAAAAAAAAATCTCTGGATATTAACACTGGGTGTTGAGTGTTAGCGTCCTGTCACTGACAACACTTTACACTTCTCTGAGGCAGCTGTACTTTCGCGCAGTGTTTTGTATCGTTTCTCTGCTGACGTCACAAGTACCGCCCTATCACGAGCCCGTAATGTCAAAACGGGGGTCACGTGGTGTCCGTTAACTTCTCATTTGAGGAGAGAGGGGCGTGTTGCTCATGCCACCCACTTTTTACTACGATAGTATGAATGGTTCAGAGTTGTTTACATACTGAAGGCTCTGGGTGTTTGGGATGAAGTTTAATTTGTCACGAGCGCTATAAATGTCTGTCTCAAACAGCTGTGGAATAAGTATTCAGATCATTTACTTAAGTAAAAGTAGCAACACTAAGGTCCTATGTTCAAAATGTTAGAGTACAAAGTAAAAGTACACAATTATCAGCAAAATATACTCAAAAGTACTCGTTATGCTGAATGTGTTACAGTATATTATACTAGATTAATATTACTGATGCATTAACACATAAGCGGTACTTGTAGTTGGTCTAGGTGAAGCTCATTGTAACAACGTTATGCTGTTGGGTAGCCGCAAAAGTGACACTGGTATTGTTTTTTGTCTGTCTGCAGCCAGATTTTGTCAGAGCAATAGCATCACAACCGTGCAAAATCCAGTCACGAAACTTTACAGGTGTGTAGTTGAGATCAAAATGAAGGTTGAGTTTGAAGATAGGTGTGGTCCGAGCAAGGGCGTGGGGAATAGGGGTGAGGTACTGGGGAAGGGCTCCCCCTTTACTGCCCCAGTTTGATGTAATGGCTGGTGTGATCCCCATAGCAAGAAAAGTAACTTATCAAGTTTTTAACATGTTTTATTTGTAACCTTTAATGTTCAATTTAACTTAATGTGAAAAGTAAAGTATACTTACAAAATAGCAGATAATGAAAATACTCAAGTAAAGTGGGCTAGAATTACCTTCCAGATGTCCGGTACTTGGGCATATTTGCTTTCCACCACTGGTCTTAAAAGTGGTCAAATAAACAAAAAAGTAAGTGATAAAAGTGTTGCTGTGGAGGGAAGACCACCAAAACATATAACAGATTTGTGTGCATGCCATACCACAAGACAATATAAGCATCTACTTGCGAAAACCTTGTAGGCTACAGCATATTACTATCATTACATGTATGAAGAATACGGTAGTCTTTAGTTCTAGTTCTAAATAAGATATAGTTATTTTAGTAAGAAATGTTTTATATTGCTTTATTTCTTAATACCCCTTTTGAGGGTCATGATGTATATGTGTAAATTTGTCATCCATCACCAGGCCCATAAACATCTGTCCCAGAAGTGGTCAAATGTCAGAAATGATAAAAGTGATGTTGTGGAGGGAAAACGCCAAAAAAAACAAAAGCTACATACCTACTTTTTTAGGCTTGCATTACATTCATAACTAAGTACTATCATGAGGACATTTGATCATTCAGTTAAGAGGGAATGAGAAAAAGAATTGGAAGAATAATCAATATTAAAAAAATAACAATTACTTATACCCTGTTAACACATACAGGGAGCTTGCTGTTTTCTGCAGCTCAATTTACATACAGACAGAAAACCCATTTACACAGCAAAACCAGACCCACACCTTAACAAAGATTACAAGCTTGAACATGAATTTAAACATACAAACTTACATAATGTACATATGTTGAGAGTATACAATATACAGTAAATACAGTTGCTTACTAGACCAATCAATGAAATGTCTGCATATTGTAAGCCATATTAATTTATGTTTACATTACAAAAACCCTTATTTACCCTTCCTTCACAAGTTATTAACATAGGCTAATTACATATTATACAATAACACTTGACGTTTGCAATTGATCAACATATTACATTTTATAGGCCTATAGTTAATAAATGGAAAGATGGGGTACATAATTAATCTCAAAGGCAAATTGCACAACACATTTAATAATTTGTATAGATTATACAACATATCAAATATGTAACTATAAAATGTGAATGTGGCACCTGTTGATTATAAATATTCTGTATGTACCATTTTATTGCACTGACTAAAGTTTACAAAACAAATTAGGAGACATGATGAATTAAAGGTGGTTGATTTTACCACCTTAAAGGACACATACGGTTCTGACACTTCTTGGAATAGCTCCTATGTTTTCCCCCTCAGGAAGTGTGCTGTACTTTTCCTCTGTCAAAGCCCTTTTTCAAATGGAAACTGTGCCACATGGTGGTCAATGAACGTTCCTGCAGGATAAAGTCACATTTTAACAAGTAAACATACTTTTTACTTTTTTATATCATTTTACTACCAAATAATGCCAAAGAAATGCATCATTATAGTGAATGATGTTAAAATATTTTTTAAGTTCCTCAGATAGCTGATTTTTGTGACACAGACGAGGGTTTCATCCACTTACTCTTTAAAAAGTCCCTATTCTGAGTAAATATGTCCTTACTTATTTGACTGATTTTTCTAAACTGATATAAAACAGTATTTTTTAAATTTTAAATTTTCAGCATCATTAAACATCTGTACCTTCAACTTTAGTTTAAAAAGAATGAATTTCAGTTTACAAGGCCTTTGTAAGTATTATTTGTATTTCATTTTTTCCCCCTTGTAATGGAAGTATGGAAGTTTTTTTTATGCGTTTATTTATTCGTATTTATATGTAATGGTTAATGTCCTATTCTTAGTTGTAATTATAATTTAGATTTGTTTTAGGTACCGTTTTAGTATTTAGTAAAGGCAGCAAAAAAGTAATTTATTGTTGGTCCAAACCAAATCAGCTTAGGGTATCAATCAGCACAAGGCCACGCGCAGGAAAAGCAGATCGTATTTTAAACATAATATGGAGAAAACATGTTGTTTGACTATTAGTTCAAACGATTCATATTTTTCCATTAAGACCTTTTATTATGTTTAATTAAAGTCGCAACGACTGAAACTCAACATGAACTCCCCTCTGCAGTGAAGGAGTCGACCGGAAACAAAACGATGATCCTGGCACGCTATTGGTCCAAAGTTCCCCGCGAAAAAACGTCACTCGCAGTTTCGCGCCAGATCTGCAGCACTCGGACGTACACACAAGAAGAGGTAAGAATAGATATTTTGATTAACTTTTTTCTTATTAATCTATTGATCATATTGATTGACTCAAACGTTCTGTTATTACACATGTTTGTTTGATTTTAAATCAACTTGCAAGCGCACGTTTAAGTGTTAAATCAGGTCCAACATCGTTTCAGGTTATTGTTTCCTCTGCAGCCACATGTTAAATGGTGGAAAGGTTATTGTCAACTCACCCAAAACCTTCAAAAATTGTAGGAAAAGCACAATTAAGTAATTAAACAATACATGTATACATAAAATAGCAGCACCGTGAGCTAAAGTGTAAAAAAATGTAACTAAACGTAAGCTATTAGGAATTGGGAGTTAACGTTAACTTAATGATGCATCGATGGCTGAGCAATGATGGCTGAGTGATACTAACGTTAGATAACTGTTTCATTATACTTGTTTGTAGTTTAAACGGTAGCTGTTCATTTATGTTGATTGTATGTTTTGCATGTGAAGTGCTAGTCCACAGAGTAACTAGAGGAGCCAGATAAATGTATTTAGTAAGAATAGTAGTGTATTAATTATGACAAAAGGAAATATTAAACCACAGTATTGGTAAACAAAACCTGCAATCAGCATCAAAATGAGAACATTAATGAACAAAATATGACAGTGTATAAACAATAACACCACATAAAACCACATAGTATTGAGGTCTTTAAAAGATAACAGTATACCTAAACATCAGCACCCTCAAATTTGGCAAGTGAGTAAACCAGAAAGTGTCGAACATATCTGATCTTGGACTCACTAAGAGTATTATTTTTAGCAGGTATTGTGGTATGAAAGTGGAACAAAAAAAAAGGGACAAACAAAATGCCCATATAGCTCTTTTTATTTACAGTACAGGCCCTGCTAGGCTGAGCGACTAATCTAAACAACCTAGTAAACCAAACAACTTGGAGGGCAGGAAAAGAGTACATTTTTCTACAAATTCAGTAGATCTACCTGCAACAATCTGCCTCGTAAAATGTTGCGGCTGCACAAAACAAACTTGGTGGTTGAAATCCATCTGCAAGGTTGTTGTGCTAAAAACCCTACCTGAGACAGTGCAGTTTTTGTTAACCTGGAGAAGTCGGTACATTTTATGGCAGCGGTTATTTTGGCAAAAAAAATAAATTTACTTTGATTAATGTGATCTTCAGATATCCCAGCAACAATGTCTTCTCCAACATCGACTCCTGGTGGCCGCAAGCGAGGCAGGAACACCAACCCATCCACACGTAAGTTGATGTGTCCAAAAGGAAACAAAACCCGTTTGTCAACAGTTTTTATGATTTTAAACTGTGGTGCCACTGAGATGTCCACATGACTGTCTGTGTGTGTGTGTGCGCGTGTGCGTGCGCGTGTGTTCGCACCGTTGTTAACTTGTATTTTTGTCTTGTGTATCCTCAGCCAGCAGTGAGGGCCCTACTTCTCCTCCCTCTCAGCGGCGCAGAGGCCAGGACTCCTCCACCGGGGACCTGATGCCGATGCCCATCTCCCCGGCCACCGACATGCTCAGTCCCGCAGCACCTCAGGATAATTCTCTGTTATCCAGCCCCCGACCCTCAGGTACCAATCGCACAACGTGTGCCAATTTTAAGTTTTTTGTTTTTTTTGTGGTCAGTTTTAGCCTTATCCAATGAAAATGTAGGACTGTTTTAATAGTCTTTGTTGTGACACACTTGATTGAACTCCAGAGTCTTATTTTTATTTTTTACCAGTCCTACCCAATGAAGTGGACATGAGCTCCCCTTTGATGTATGGGACCCCCAGCTCCAGGGTTGAAGGGACCCCACGCAGTGGCGTGCGTGGCACTCCAGCCAGACAGCGTCCTGATCTGGGGTCAGTCAGGAAGGCTCCACAAGTCGATCTTCAGTCAGAGCCGGTCAGTGAACGAGTCAAGAATATGATTTAGATTGTCTTGGTCATTTATTGTAATTGAATGAGCCAGGATAAGACAATTGGCGTGGAACTTCTCAGATTAAAGTTGATAAGGATGACAAACTTAAAAACCACAGAAGATAACACTTTTTTTTTTTTTTTTTTTTTTTTTTTGCCAGCCAAGTGCTGATGGAGCCGTAACCAGTGAGTCAAACGCAGGCCAGAGGCTGGTGATCTGGGGGACTGATGTCAATGTTGGGACCTGCAAGGAGAAGTTTCAGGTATGACATCTTGCATTTCACCTATTATAAGATCTTCTCCATTCTTAGTACAGAAGAGGTAATTGTTTGCATGCCTTGTGTCACTTTGCTTTCAGAGGTTCCTGCAGAGGTTCATTGACTTAACTTCCACTGAAGATGAGAACGCTGGTCTGGACCTGAATGAGCCTTTATACATGCAGAAGCTAGAAGAGGTAGTGTACTTTTTTATGTTTTTATTTCATTGTGGTCTGTGAATGTTTCGTGGTACTATTGCCAATATGAGGGGGAGAGAAAGGTGGACACCCCACAAAATGATTTTTTTTTTTTTTGCCTGAACATCAAGAGAAATCTCAGATTTAAGTCCATCTTAAACATTAATATTTCTCTTTTTGTCTCACAGATCAGTGTTGTTGGGGATCCAGTGCTGAATGTGAATTGTCTGCATGTGCAGTCCTTTGATGCAGAACTTTACAGGCAGCTCATCTGCTACCCACAGGTAGTGTCTTATATTTTGTTATTTTGGAGAATTTTGATCCAAATACTTTCCTGCACCATTGTTGCATACGCTTTTATTACATTCTTAAACAAAGTGATTCATTAATTGTTATTTTGGTCTTTTTAAGTAACCTATAATTGATAAAAACTGAACAGAAATGTACCCAAGTGCTTAAACAGCCACATGATAATAAAATCAATTTTAAAAAGAGATTAGACTTATACTTAGGCTATGGCTTCGGCCTAGTATATTAGGCCTACTGTACCCTTCTAACATTACAAAAATGAGAAGTCATGAACATGCTACAAAGTCCGGAATGCAGTGGGTAGTGACTAATGGGATTATTGTCACATTTTTTCTACAGGATGTTTTAAACCTCTGTTTTAAGCAACGTTGTACCATTGCATATTGATGCTAACAAGTGAGTAATTTGTTCCCTTTGCAGGAAGTCATCCCAACCTTTGACATGGCAGTCAATGAGCTTTTCTTTGAGCGTTTTCCGGACTCCATCCTGGAGTTCCAGATCCAAGTCCGCCCCTACAACGCCCTGAAAACCAGAAACATGAGGAACCTGAACCCAGAAGGTGTGTCTGTGGATTCATTAATCCAGCCCATGTGAAGTGAAATCACGTTTTATTAGGACTAACATACCACTATATTTCATCCCATATTTAGTGTGGGATTTTTGTGAATGTTGTTCTTTGCTTTGAGAAAATGTGAGGCATCGGCTCCAGGCTGAAGCGTCCGTGTGCCTTATGTGTTGCCTCCACAGACATCGATCAGCTGATCACCATCAGCGGCATGGTGATCCGCACCTCACAGCTCATCCCCGAGATGCAGGAGGCTTTCTTCCAGTGCCAGGTGTGCGCCTTCAGCACCCGTGTGGAGGTGGATCGCGGGCGCATCGCTGAGCCGGCTGTGTGCCGCAACTGCAACACCACCCACAGTCTGGCGCTCGTTCACAATCGCTCAGTCTTTTCAGACAAACAGATGGTGAGCGTTCAATAGGGTTGGTGAAGGGGCATGTTGCTTATAGCCAGCGACACCTAATCTCAGATCTTTTGGGTGGTAATTAGTGGCGTGTTGCTGTTGTGGTCATGACATCTGTTCATTTTATTGAACTTGGTTTACAGGTCAAAATTCAAGAGTCTCCTGAAGACATGCCGGCTGGTCAGACGCCTCACACAACTATTGTCTATGCACACAATGACCTGGTTGATAAAGTGCAGCCAGGAGACCGCATAAACATCACCGGTAAGATTTCCCAAATCTGTACTGCTAGGATCGCAACTAATGAGTATTTTCATTAACGAATAATGCGCCTGTTATTTTTGTCTACTGTGTGGTTTATAAAATGCCACAAAATAGTCAGTTGACGTTTTTTCCAGAGCCAAAGTTTATGTCTTCAGATTGCTTTAATGTCCAACCAACTGCCCAAAACCCAGAAATATTCAGTGTTCGGTGATTTAAAACGGCAAATCCTCACAAATGAGAAGCTGCAACTGGAGAATATTTCAAATGTTTGCTTGCAACAATTCATTCTATTAGAATAATTGCATATTAACTTTTTGGTAATAGACCAACAAGTCTTTAAAGCATATATATATAATATGACATTTTAAATTGGGAGAAATGGCAGTCACAATTTTATCTAATCCGAAGAAACTCTTTTTCTATTTCTTGTTTTGTCAGTCATAGACATCTTAACAGCTCCCCAAATGTCCCCACAGGTGTCTACAGAGCAGTCCCAATGCGCGCAAACCCACGTCAGAGCAACGTAAAGTCGGTGTACAAGACACACATCGATGCCATCCACTTCCATAAGACGGACCAGAAGCGCCTGCACGGTTTGGACGAGGATGCCGAACAGAAGCTCTTCACCGAGGACCGGGTGCAGACCCTGAAGGAGCTGGCGGCCAAGCCAGACGTCTACGAACGCCTCTCTTCAGCCCTCGCACCAAGTATCTATGAGCATGAGGACATCAAAAAGGTGTGTGTGTGAATAGACGCAAGCCAAAACACGAGTGTTAACCTGTACAAGCACCCAGTAACGAGTCATCACTACACACTGATTTGCCAATAGCACTTGTGAGCTCTAATTAACACAGCAGACAATTTTATATCTTTTTTGCAGGAAAAACTTGGTGCAATAAATAAGATAAATGACTCCATTCACGTAGGTGAGTTAGTTTCAGGGTTCTGATATTGTGCATGCTGGCTCACTGGGCTATGTTCGGACTGCAGGCAAATCTCATTTGTTTCTCAAATCAAATCTTTATGACAGGCTGTCTGCACTGTTATTTCCAAGCGGTCATCATATTGGATTTGGATGTCCAGACATTACCAACCTTTCTGCATGGATTGCTGTGGCAACGACGTAGGCGTCAGTAACTATGTGACACGGCGTTCCAACACGGAAGCGGCAGAATGGAGGTCTATCATTCGGCCCTCCAAACAATCCCGCTTCAAGTTGCGGTGCAGACAATTTATTTATTTTATTTTGTCTGTCCACAAACTGTTGTCCTAGCGCTCTCTCACTCTGGATTTGACGTTGTCTTTGTGTGTTGCGTTGCGAGGGACGCAAGAAGACACTTCGAAATCTGATTGGGGTATCCGGACTGAGATGCATCTGTAAAAATCAGATTGGAATCGCATTTCAAACTACCTCCAAATTTGGTTTGGATCCAATTTGCAAAAATCACATTTAATGTTTGCTGTCCAGACTTTTTAAAATGAATCTGGATACAGTCTTGATGTGCCAAAAAACTCATTTGGGCTGACCGTGAGCCATCGTTAACAAAATCTGGAATTATTAATATTATTAGTCGAACCTGTGACAGTGTTTCCTGCTGTGGCAGGTCAAATTAAGGTTGTGTAAAAAAAATCTAGTTAATGGGGTGTACACCCAAATTAAGATAATAAGATGAAGATGTTAACATAAGTATGATGATGTAGTGCTTGAAACGCAGCTGATGTGCTCTTGACAGAATCTAATAACATCATTTTAATGGTCACAGAAAAGGCTTCAGGCCCTCTGAGGCAGAGCAAGGAGAAAAGCTATACATTAAAACCCTTTTTATTTAAAAATTGAAAAGCCGACTGAGTACACCTGACACTTTGTCGTATTTCATGAGTTAAAAATCTTTTGATCTTATCTGTAATCTGACATTATTTAGAATAGCAATTTGTTCATTTCTTCAAGACAAAGTCTATAGAAGGCAGAACTCCTGTGGTTCTAAAAAAAAAAAAAAAAAAAGATTCACTAAATGGCTTGATCATTTTTTTGCTGAATTTCTGCAGATGCATTTATTAGAGGATGCATGATAGTGGTCAGCTCTCGTTTTTGGATTATTTCACATCATGCAATCAACAAGAAAACGGTTTCACATGTTCACCTGTGAGAATATTTAGAAATATGAATGACTTTATTTATTTTTTTTACGAGTATTTATTTTCCTCTCTGTGGATCCCAGGGCATTTTGCTGCAGCTGTTCGGCGGGGCTCGTAAGGACTTCAGTCAGACCGGCCGGGGCAACTTCCGTGCAGATGTGAACATCCTGCTCTGCGGAGACCCCGGCACCAGTAAGTCCCAGCTGCTGCAGTACGTCTACAACCTGGTGCCCCGTGGCCAGTACACGTCGGGGAAGGGCTCCAGCGCTGTGGGTCTCACCGCATACGTGATGAGGGACCCGGAGACCAGGCAGCTGGTCCTGCAGACCGGGGCTCTGGTGCTGAGCGACAACGGCATCTGTTGCATCGATGAGTTTGACAAGATGAGTGACAGCACACGCTCTGTGCTGCATGAAGTCATGGAGCAGCAGACCCTCTCCATTGCCAAGGTATGTTGTTCAAATTATGAACAAGTATGGGCAGATAAGACTGAACACTCAAGTATATTTTATTATATAATTTGTCATATTTAAGTTACAAAAGAAAGGTTCTCACTATTTTTGTTTGTGTGCAGGCTGGAATTATTTGTCAGCTGAATGCCCGTACCTCTGTGTTGGCTGCTGCTAACCCTATTGAATCTCAGTGGAACCCCAAAAAAACCACGATTGAGAACATTCAGCTGCCTCACACACTGCTGTCCAGGTGAGTACCATCAGTCAGCACCATCATACTGAAACACTTGATACGATCGCAGTGAAATTGTTGCTCAATAGGTTGGTAATTTAGCAAATTGGCAGCATTTATCAGCTGTACAAGAGGTGTTGAAATTAGCACTTTGACACAGTGTGACCTTTTTAAAGCAACATTTGGTCTCATCATCTGGCAACAATCATTCCTATCTTTAGATATAAATAATAAACAAAAACGTTAGAAAAGTCAGGTGACTGGCATTGATACAGAGGAACTGCAGTTGATTATAGTATACAGGACATCCAACCTAATGTCATCCTTTTTCGTTATGTCTTTATGGTTTAGTTTCTCAGTTGTCATGTTACTGTTTTTTAACACGGCATTACATGCTCCAACAGATTCGACCTCATCTTCCTGATGCTGGATCCCCAAGACGAGGCTTACGACCGCAGGCTGGCCCACCACCTGGTGTCGCTGTACTACCAGAGTGAGGAGCAGATTGAGGAAGAGTTCCTCGACATGGCTGTGTTGAGGGACTACATCGCATATGCACGAACATACATCAATCCAAGGCTGAGTGAGGAAGCCAGCCAGGCTCTCATTGAGGTCTGTTTTCTCTAAGAATTTCCACAATTTATGTACATCATGTTGAATATTTGCAAAAAGGAATGCCTAATAACATTGGTCTTTAAATGCTAACAGTGGAGTAATATTCATTAGACATTGGCCCCTTCACTGACCTTGTGCATGTTGGTCCTCAGGCCTATGTAGACATGAGGAAGATAGGCAGTGGTCGAGGGATGGTGTCCGCCTACCCCAGACAGCTGGAGTCCCTGATCCGCTTGGCAGAGGCCCACGCCAAGGTGCGCTTCTCTGAGAAGGTGGAGACCATCGACGTGGAGGAGGCCAAGCGGCTCCACAGAGAGGCCCTCAAACAGTCGGCCACTGACCCCAGAACAGGATTTGTTGACATTTCTATTCTCACAACAGGTATGCAACACAGGGCCTCGTGAATATGAACTGCTTGTCTTGGATGCATTTGGAATAACAATTATTTATGGATGTAATGTGTGACATGAGACTGGGTGAGAATTAATACTAAACAGGGACACTCCATCCAAAATCTTATCAAAAAAGTTATCTTTGAAAACTGTCTTGGTAGTTTTTATGTGACCAACAAAAGCAGCTGTTTTTTTTTTTTTTTTTTTTTTTTTTTTACGGTTTTCTGACATTTTATTAAACAATTGCTTAATCAAAAAGAAACTGCAGATACATTGACAATTAAAATAATCATTAGTTGCAGCTAGACACTGTATTTGAGTGTATTATTTTGTGATTCCAGGTATGAGTGCCACCGCCCGCAAACGCAAGGAGGAAATTGCCCAAGCCCTGAAGAAACTGATCCAGGCCAAAGGAAAGACACCTGCCATGAAATACCAGCAGCTACTTGAGGATCTCAGAGGACAGTCTGAAAATGTAAATATTTATTTTGCCTTCATTGTACTACCTTTTGAAATCAATTCGCAAATGCAATTTCAGTGCTGTGAGAACAGCATGCTCCTTGTTTCTAATTTGGTTGAACAAAGAGGTCTTTGATTTCTAGTCCATGACATTGATGTAAGATACAGTAATTAATCATTAGATATTGGCCAGCCAGTTTATAATGTTGGTAAATAAATCACATGAAAAGCTTTGAAATTAGCTGTGATTTAACATTTCTAAGAAGTTTATTTTTTTTTTTTTTTTTTTTTTTTTTTTTTTTTATACATTGTCCATTTTTATCATCACCACCACTTCCTGTAATGACTTCCTTCTTTGTCACTTTGTTTTCAGGCGATCACTAAGGAGCTGTTCGACGAGGCGCTCCGAGCCCTGGCTGACGAGGATTACTTGACGGTTACTGGAAAGACTGTTCGTCTGCTCGCCTAAGGCACACCCTGCAATTATGTACAGTCCTTCATTTTAAATCCTATCCTGTGTCAACCTATTTCACATGCTGTAATATTTTGTATAATTGAACCACCACGTTTACATGTTTTCTGGCCTTGCTAGATGTTTGACTATCCTGCAGTTTAGAGAAATATATAACCGCATGACTCGTTCAAACTTTGGTGTCATGTTGGGATTTAAAAAATAGAAAACAAAACGCACATACTAGCAATTAATAGAGCTAATATTCAAAAGTGCTTGTCATTCATTTGTTTGTTACCTGTTTTCAAGTAATGCTCTTGCTGTTTTTGTGTTATGGTAAAAAGCTCTTTTGTTCCAACTTGTACATTGTAATGACAGTTAAATCAGTCACTTATTTTCACAGAGATGAATTGTCCTTGTAGCTTGCATTGATTACTTGTTAATAGAGGGAAAATAAAATGTTGCTCACTAAAAATGCTTGGAAATGTCTTTTTTTTTTTTCTTTCAATATTGGTAAGTTGAATTAAATTCCAGTGTTTGTATTATATTCCTCTCAGAGTATCTTAAAGGAACAGTTCACCCCAAAATCAAAAATACATATTTGTACTCGTACCTGTATTGCTATACATCAGTCTAGATGGTTTTGGTGTGAGTTGCCTAGTTTAATGTAATATAATACATCCATGGTTTTATGCAAGGGGGTAAGCTTCGCTTCAGAACTCAAACCTCCTATGGCGCCATTTTGATGCTACAACAATATCACCTCTCGTTAGCATTCTATTGACTGCCATTCATTTTGACGTCACTTGTACAGCGAATAACTTTACATCTGAAGCGTTTAAAGACTTAATTTGTCGATTGTTTATTTGTAAAGAAACACGACAATGTATAAAAGGCTCCATTACCTTGTACCTTGTACCTCACGTTATGGCTCCTTAGCAGATGTTTTTGTAAAAATAGGCTAACTATTAGTTACACAGTAGAGGAATTACCGTATAGTACAGGAGAAGCTCGCAGGCAGTTTCAACTTACATTAGCTGTTTAAGTTTAATTACTAATGTTAACTAGCATTTTAGTTAGCAATAATTAGCTTGTGTCTATGTTACCTCCTTACATATACCTACGCTCTCCATCTCTGCAAGATTGGGAATGATTGAGATTTCTCTTGGCACAGCTAGCAGAAGACTTACAACTTTCAGACAGGTTGCTCACGTCACATCTGTGGCTTGGAGCTCAGTTGGAGACTGCACAGTAACGCTCAGCCATCACCGGAAAAGGGCTTCTAATATCTTTCACTGGTCTCCGTCCAGAGCAACGGATCACTTGGTCCATTCTCATATATTGTCTAAGGTTTTATGTAGGAACTATTTTCTTTCTACCATAATTGCTACATGAAACTGCTCACAACCAGGTCTTTGGATTATCTTGAGTAACCGGGTCATGATTTCTGGAAAAAGACATTGCGAGTTTCTCAAATGTATTTTTTTGGCACTTTGAGCGCCACAAGCCGAATTCCATGTGGTTCCATAATATTGGAGGCAGACATCTCCAACTCTGAGCAATGCTGTAATGCTGTTGAGCTAATGGATTTCACTGTATACTCTTTTGGAGTGTGGACTCATACTGTTTTGTACTTCTTCATAAATCATAGTGTTAGTCATAATGAGAAACTTTCTCAAAATAATGACTTATATTGAATGAATGACTTAGTTTCTCAAAATAATGACCATTAGATTCTCAAAATAATGAGAAACTTTCTTAAAATATACTACGTCATTATTTTAGAGATACTAATTAGTCATTGTAATGAAAGCATCTTTTTTTTTATTACATTGGCGGAAATGGCCTTCCATGAGTGCGAACCAGCAGCTTGCAGTGCCCTGATCTGCCGGTGAGATATGTTGCTGTCGGTTCGTCTGTGATGTCACAGTTGTGTGTGCTTCTGGACTCGACTGAAGAAGATGGCGGCCTCCTCAGGTTTGTGTGCCTTCAAATCTCACATTTACACCGACACAAAGTATGGGCGAAGCAGCGGACGCGCAGTCATCACAGCTACCAAACGTAGTAACTTACTCACTCACAGATGTTTACAAAATTGCTCTGATTTTTTATGTATTGTTAATATATCCTCTCGGTAAAGCAATGATCTCACGGGAGCCATCTATCTCATGGAACGGTATTTGCTAACCTAGCTTAAACGAGCGAATAGCTTGCCCCGAGTTAGCTAAAATAGCTCAAAGGTGTCAGAAATAAGCGTCAGTATTGCAAGTATTGACTTAATGTGTCACAAAGAAAATCCCTTAGCTAATATAATGCGATATGAGAGTTTAAATGGGTATAAACGTTGCCGTTAATATAAGGATTGTAAACAATAGTTTAGCTAATGTTAATTTACTAGAATATTCCAACACCGCGAGGCAGCGAGTGTTGATTCCGTTGTTTATTTGATCGGAAGAGCCGTTACGTTAATAAAATTGTATTGACTTTCCAGGCACAACTCATTTGTGTGGCTTAATAGACATTAAGCTACACAAATGTAACTAACAGTGACACATTTATGTGGGGATTTGACAGCTTCTCTGTGACACACCTCACACTGCAACACCACCACCATCACGGTAACGTTAACATAATTAAGGGACCCTAACCCTGATCAGCACTTAACTTGCTAACGTTGTTGTTAACGGGTTTCTTTAATCCCAGGAATAGATTAGAGAATAACTCCGTGTCTTTATATAAGGTAGATTTTTTTTTCATGGTTTATAAACCAACCAGATGTTACAACGTTACGGTGTCGTTGGCACGCTTTGTTTCAGCAAGTAGTCGGAGCCCATGCTTTCTTAAGCGCACGACAGAACGCGTGGTTGTCAAGCTTACAAAATAAACTCTGCGAATTTCAGAAAAACGAAATACTATTTATGCTTTTTTACATGGTTCAACGTAACGTCAGTTTATTCTACGTCTGTTTAGCTATACACCACGGGAATGTAATTTAAAAATTGAAGAAACGGGAAGTAACTTCATAATCGAAACTACCTTGGGGCAATTTGGCGCGACCTGCTGATTCATTTCTATCCTAGCAAGGTTTAAGTTACTAGATGCCAGAAATAACAGTTACAATGACTGGCATGGGACGCCACCAAACAGTTGCTCTTGTTATTTAGATTTTAGAGTAAATTGAATCACATATTACAATCGGAGTAGACCAAATGTGTGCTTCTGATGTATTATTATTATAATTATTATTATTATTTGTGAAAAAACAAAACATGCAATATTTAAATCCCCCTTGCAATACCATGGATATAGTGCCACTCAGTCAGGCATGCCAAACACTTAAATATGTACTTCAATATTTAAGGAAAAAGACCAGCGCTTTGAAGCTGGAGCGTGGAATTCATTGCAGCGAAAACAAAATACTTTCACCCAGGAAACGCTCATTCGTAACTAGCTCATTCGTAACTAGTCGTTTTGGTGCCTAAACTTAACTTTCCACTGTACATCACACATGTTACTAGCTAGTGTGTGATACGTTTTTGGGGCTTAAATCGTTACTGTGCTGGAGAGGATGTTCCTTTTACTTGCACAGTGTGATAATTGTACATATGATATTCAAACTTTTGACTGCTTTCTTTAATAACTAAATAACACAATACTTGTACTTTTACTTTCAGTACTTGAGTAGTACATTTTAAATAAACTACTTGCAATACTAAAGTAAATTTTTTTTTGAATACTTAAGTACTTCTACTCGTCACCTTTTTGATAGAGCACTTGTACTTTTACTTAAGTATGGGTCTCGAGTACTTCATACACGTCTGTGCCAAACCCAGACGGTCAGACAGATGTAGGTATCATTACACAGATGTATAAAAAAATAGCTTCAGTGTCGTAAACTACTATTGCCATGGTGATGTAACGTTGGCTAAATTATTTGCCTCAAAGCTTCGTTAAATCAATGTAATTAAGGTTGTACGGCTCACTGTGTTTCCGCACGGAGGATTATTACTAGCGCACAAGAGGTTGACGCTTCTGCGGACACAAGCATAGACAGTATATAAACACAAGACTGACGGCCCAGATTACAAATGAAGCAAGACAAAAATAGTGAGCGTCTAAGAGATGAGACAGGCGAGAGAAAACGGCAAAGTTTGGGATCATTTTAAGCTGCAAACATGCTGCTGCATCATCTCTGTAACAAACCTCTAGTGTGCTCATCCATTCCACGGAGCGAACCCGACACAAGGTAGCTAACTGCTGCTGCTCTCGTCCACTGTGCTGTTTTATACAACTAGCCTACAGCATGCTACTCTGCTAATAGCCATGTTTTACCAACAAGCTAAAACGAAAGCTGTCGGTTTGTAGTCTTAACTGTTTATTAGTTTGCTACTAATCTTTGGAAACTTAGCTGCTGCCGGAGACAAAGCGGCTCCTCCCCCCAGCATGGCCACTTAATATGCACATGAATGATGTCTGTATTCTTTATTCTTTCTCCTCACTGTGTATTAGGCTTCTGAAAACGTGTCCCCCAGAACATTGTAGTTGAATAGCCCTGCTGTAAGCTTTGTACCGTCACATTTACCCTCTGGTCAGTGAACAGCCCTTTTGCATATCCAGTGCAAAGAGCCAGAGGCAAGAAGGGGAAGGGGGTGAAAAATATTAACATTTGGGCCACCAAAAATGTACTATTGTAATGTATTTTTATTTTTTTTAATGTGTAGGCTAACGTTAGCGATTCTTACCCTTCTCGCCTTAGCCTACCTGCATGTGAAAACGAAATGCTTTTGTCACGTCTGAACAATAAGTTACCGAGAGTTAGCAACACAAGGCATTGTGAGATCTCAGGGCACGGAGCTACGGTAGAGAGACTGAGTAACGTCAGTAGAGAGGAAGTGACAGGCGTTGGCTGGGAATCAATAGAAGGATGGGAAATAGTTTTTTAACATACATTTTCCTCTAAGTCAAAATGTTATCATTAATTAGCTCGTTCTTGTTTTCTAACTGTGTCACGAGTTATTGGAGCTCAGCTGGGAGCTTCGAGGAGACAGTTAAGACCTTCAGCTGTCAGAGTCCACTTCAACTTAATATATTAACTTCTAATATCTGTAGTCTCATTAACATGACAATCTGTAAGGAACAGGGTTCGTATAAACCATTTAAATAGTAGTGACCGCACCGTTTGGCTTTGTTATCAATGCCAGCATGGTGGCTAACACTACTGTTACTCCGTTTAGGACATTTCTGCTGTGCTTTCTAAAGGCGGATTTATGCTTCTGCAGGGGCTCTATGCAGAGCTTTTGCCGTAGCGTACGTAAGTGGCCTGAGGTTTATACTAGTGCGCTGGTGTCTGCGTCGTTCTAGCGTATCTCTTTAAGAGAATAGCAGGGCCGCCATGTGTGTATGCGTGGGGAGTGCAGGGCTCAAAAGTGTGACCAATTTGGTCGCACATGCGACCAGAATTTGTAAGTGTGCGACTAAGATTTTTCCTAGGTCGCACTGGTGCACCTAATGTCGTGGCATCCGCAGCCTCTCCACGAACGAAGCGATGTCGTTTATATGGATATGGTTTAATGTTGCGTTCCACGACCCATTCCTTCTGTAAAGCCGTGCCTGTGTTTGGATCTCTCCTCCGCGCAGCCCCGCCCCCATTCACTCACACACAGCTCCCCTGCAACATGGAGAGACGCAGCGCCGCCGCTCCAAACTGCTGACATTGGTCTACAGTTTTAATTGTTATTAACACAGCTGTATAGGCCTGTCACAATAACAAATTTTGCTGGGCGATAAATTGTCCCAGAAATTATTGCGATAAACGATAATATTGTCGTTGAGAGACCATTTGCATCTAATATAATGATAATGGCATAATAATGCAGGTACACCTTTTCAAAGATCAATACACTTTTATTTCTAAAGAATATTTAACACTGGAACTGGAAGACATTTTAAATATCCACAATATGTCTTTGATCTCCTTTTTAGAATGTCGTCTTTCACGCTGATGTACAGTTGTGGAATTGCTGTATGTTCTCCCAGGCAATTCATACCCTACTGGCTGTCAAACGTTTGCTGCATTCCTCGAGTGTTTGTGCGATAGACTACAGACTCTGTACTACATTTTACAATTATTTAACACTAAATATAAAATTTAAATAATATATAATTTAATAAATTAAATCTATCTATATGGCTATCTGCCACATGGCGAGTAAATGTTTGTACCAAAATAGTTTTTATTTTTCAGTCTTCATTTTGGCAAAGGTGCAGCTTCTGCTCCTCTGCAGGTCGGAGCTTTGTTGTCAGCTGTGTGGTTTGGGATGAAAGGGAGAAAACAGGACGCCGAGTAACACGGTTGATATCGCTCATATACTTTTTATTGTGCGATTAATTGATTTATTGACTATCGTGACAGGCCTACAGCTGTATATTAAGTATGAGAGGGAAACCTGTATTGGTACCAGTGTTTCCGCTGGTAACTCTGTTATTAAATGCAACTAACTTCAGTTCGTTGAGTAATATAGCGTGTAAGACGGAGCCGGCTGGACCTGGGCGAGAGATGTGACCCATGGCCAGGATATCATAGTTAATAAAAATGCAGCGCGGTGACGATAGACATTTCATAGCCTACACAAGACGTGTGTAACGCCGCTGACTCGCCAAAGCCCATTCGACCCGTATCGTCCCTCTGTGAGTAGCATGCTTCAGTCCATCGCACCCCCCGTCTCCCCTCTGTCTCCCTATGTCTTTTTTTTGTCTTTTTTTTTTTTTTTTTTTTTTGGAAAGCTGAAGACATGAGAGGGGGGAATGACATGCAGAAAAGGGCCGCAGGTCAGAGTCGAACCTCTGTATACCAACTGAGCTATCTGGGTGTCCTCTTTCTCTTTTAATTAGTCTGTTATTGTTGTTGAAAACAAGTGAAGGAGCTTTCATAGATAGATATCTATCTATATATATCTCTATCCATCTATCTATATATATCTCTATCTATCTATCTATATCTCTATCTCCTAGGCTATTTATTTCAGATAACTTTCATTTACATGTGTTGCAGCTGTATATTTTCAAACTGGTAAAGGAAACCCTGTCTTTGCATTTTATTTTAATCTGTTTTAATAAAAGCTTACTAATACTAAAAAGCTCTAAAGGACATAGTGGGAGGAACAGAGTGTCTCCCAGGTGCTTTCTGACCATGGTCTGAGCTATAGCAGGAAACGTTTACAACAGAGCCGCTTCACTACAATTGTTTGATAGTATTTAATTACAGGGTAACTGCTCACACTCTACGTTGCACACTTTGACTGGCAATCACATCACAGCCACGCCCTAAAACACCCCCTGCTTTATCGCCGATTTTAAAATCAACGAGACCATAATTCAAAAAATGAACATCATTCTGTGTTGAAGAGGACTTAAAACTAGCGATTGAGAGCATAAACTCATTATGAAAATGTTTACTGAGGTAATAAATCAAGTGAGAAGTGGGTCACTTTCTCATAGACTTCTACAGAAACCGACCTCCTTTTGCAACCGCATGTGTCGCCCCCTGCTGGAATTCAGATAGAATGCAGGTTTAAGGCACTTCCGCATTTGCAGCACTTCGCAGTTTCTTGCTATGGTTTAGACACATATAGCCGACGGGCGACCGTTGACAGAAAACTCCGTCGATATGATCAGTCGCGTCCCCGAGGTCCAAAAAACTGCCACAGAACAGACCAAAAAGACGAGAGGAGATGAGACGTAATACATCTCTATAACAGCAGGCGGCGCTAATCTGTAATGTCGCCCAAGAAATGAAAACCGGCAGCTGATTGGACGAACGCATCACATGGGTTTTAGGGGTGTGACGAGATCTCGTTGTACGAGATTAAAACGTGACGAGATTTCTCGTCGAGGTGAAAAGTTGTCTCGTGAGGCGATGTGAAATAATAAACGGCGAAAGAGTGACAGACAAGACGAACGCAATATGTAAACACTGTAAGAAAAAAATGCCGTACTACTAACTACTGCACCCGCGACTCGCGGGTGCAGTAGTTAGTAGAGAGCTGTGGTGGTGCTGTAAGTGTTTTTGCATAGTGCTCGTGTTAGCCGCGGTATACGGCATTTTTTTCTTACAGTGTTTACATATTGCGTTCGTCTTGTCTGTCACTCTTTCGCCGTTTATTATTTCCGCAGGAAAACCAAAATGTTGCCACACAAATGATTTAA